>NC_091459.1:133932938-134197938 GCF_027789765.1 Dendropsophus ebraccatus | reverse complement strand
CACATATACAAGATCCGCAGCAGATTTGATGGTGCAGATTTGATGCTGTGTTCAGTTATTTAGCTGAAATCTGCTGCGGATCCAGTACGTGTGAACGTACCCTAAGTATAACTATAACAGGTCATACATTAACCAATCTTTGTCCTCACCTGGAATTCTCTTTCGTCTAGTCTCCCAGCCATCCATCCATTTCCCATACTCTGTAAACAGTCCTACTTTAAATTCCGGGTCACTTTTCTGGGAAAAAAGAAATCAATGTAAAGTGGATGAGCCCAAATGGACCATACATAGTCACTAGTAGACTGCACATAGTCCATAGCTCCTAGTGATGGCGGGAGGGCCACGGTATATGTCAGCATAGCTTTCTGACCAGGAGAGTATTGTGAACCAGGTGTAAGCTGCTTCCAGACACATCACAAGGCTCGGACTCCTGTATAGGCCTCCATACACATCTAATCCAAGACATGGGGCCAGGTTCAGCCTCTTATGAGTATGACCATCTTATGTCTTCTACTACAGTACACACTTATAATGACCCCCAGAGACTGTAACAAGAAATGACTATAGACAGGGAATACCATAAACTGTCCTTTTCACTGTTTATATTATTTAAAGGGGCACTCCGTCAGGGGATAAATCAAATCAACAGGTGTCAGAAAGTCATAGAGATTTGTAATTTACTTTTATGTTAAAAAAAATTCAATTTTTCCAATACTTACCAGCTGCTGTATGTCATGCAGGAAGAAGTGTATTCTTTTCACAGAGCTCTCTGCTGTCACCTCTGTCCATGTCAGGAACTGTAGTAGAAAATACCCATAAAAACCTCTCCTGCTCTGGACAGTTCCTGACATGGACAGAGGTGGCAGCAGAGAGCACTGTGTCAGACTGGAAAGAATACACCTCTTCTTGCAGGTCATACAGCAGCTGATAAGTACTGGAATACTTGAAATTTTGTAATAGAAGAAAACTACATGTCTATATAACTTTATGAAACCAGTTGATTTAAAAAAAAAAACTTTTTACCAGAGTTCCCCTTTATTCCCACAAAAAAAAGCAATTAACTGTTTTTATTTATAAATCCAACTGACAGAATAATAAACTAGGAACTTACTTTTAAAAGATTATCAGCTGCAGCGAACCAGTCGTCAGTAGCGAATAACACCTGGAAAAATAACCATAAAGAGGGGAATATATCATGGCCGCCACCAGATTTCTGCAACTGTTTGCCAAGCTGCTAGTTATAATAGTTTCAACTTCTTTTTTTTTTTTTCTTTTTTAACCACCGTAGATGTCACATAGCAGGAACGCAATGCTGCAAATGTAGTGACCAGCAAAATAGTTATTTAGTCTGCAGAATGTTTAAAGGGATTATCCAGCGTTAGAAAAACATGGCTACTTTCTTCCAGAGACAGCACCGATCTTGTCTCCAGGTTGGGTTTTGGTTTCATAATGGTGCGTTTACACAGAGAGATTTATCTGGCAGATTTTTTAGGCCAAAGCCAGGAATGGATTTGAGAAGAGGAGAAATCTCAGTCTTTCCTCTATGGCCTGTTCTCTGTTTATAGTCTGTTCCTGGCTTTGGCTTCAAAGATCTGTCAGATAAATCTCTCTGTGTAAATGCACCATAACTCAGTTCTATAGAAGTGAATGGAACGTAATTGCAAAAACCACCTGAACTGGAGACGAGAGTGGTGCTGTCTCTGGAAGAAAGTGGCCATGTTTTTGTAGCGCTGCATAACCCCCCTTTAAAGGGTTGGTTTACCAAAGAAATCTAGAAAGTGCAAGAGATTTGTAATTTACTCCTATTTAAAAAATCTAGTCTTCCAGTACTTATCAGCTGCTACATGTCGTGCAGGAAGCGGTGGATTCTTTCCAGTCTGACACAGTGCTCTCTGCTGCCACCTCTGTCCATGTCAGGAACTGTCAAGAGCAGTAGCAAATCCTCATAGAAAACCTCTTCTGCTCTCCATACTGGAGAAAATACACCACTTTCTGCAGCTGAGAAGTACTGGAAGACTGGAGATAAATTAAAAATCTCTGGCAATTTCTGGCACATCCTCATATACTTGTTTTCAAGATTTTACAATATATTAACAGAATTATTTATTACTAAGAGAGAACATCTACAAGGTGAGAGGTAACTTAGGTCAGGTATCCAGACGGTTAATGTTTTACCTATTTTTCCTGTATTTGCTGTTTTGGGGATCACTGAACAGAAAAGCCTGTCCCCTCGTGTTTACTAAGAATACTGTGTAGTAACCTGACTACTAACCAGGTCTGATAATGGGACAACACCGGTCTCTGCAGGAAGGACTGGTCTACATCAACAGGTGTGAGATGTCTACACTAGCGTTGAGTGAGCACTAAAAAGAGTAATGAACCCCAATGAGATCAATGGGAGACTCAAGCATTTAAAGGGAAATTCTATCAGCAGGTTAAATGACTCTAAGATGCTGGGAGCGGGGGAACTGCGCTGATTGATTACAGCGCAGCTCATATCTGTACAGTTCCCCCACTCCCAGCATCTTATCACAGATGCTGCCTGGGCGGGGAGGGGTCCATTACAGGCATTTCACATCCGTGTTTCATGCGGAACGTGTGAATACAGCCTTATTTGTTTGTTCCACGGTCCGGTAAGACTGTTTGGAGCTCTGCCCGCCCCATAGTGCCAATCCACCCCATTCTAATGATAATGAATGGAGCTGGATGGCCGGGGATGGGCCAGATGGTCAATATTGGGGTGGGCAGTGCTCCTAATGGTCTTACCGGACCGTGGAGCAAACAACTAACTGCACCGAAACGGCGCCGAGGATGAAGGAAGGAGACATATCTTCCTATACAATAGGGATATAACAGCAGGTTAGATGGCTCTCATCTCTATTACTTACCTTCCCTCCAACACTCTCACAGGCCAGGTTATTCATCTGTACAAATCCTGGGGCGGGTTTTTCATCTTCTCTTGTTTTTGAAGACATGTCGGTGCTTCCTTCAACAGAAAATAAGCAATGTATAATCAGGAACTGAATTGTCTTCTTTTTTTTTTTTTAGATCACTTGTGACTGACAATGGACTCCTTAATCCTATTAAAGTTCTTTGTATCCGGGGAACATTAAGGGTACTACTACACCGAGCAATTTTCCGTTATTTATGATCGTTCTTGCGGTCGTTTAGTCGTCGCTATTGCGTACGTTTCAGCTGTGAATTCTTATTCCACCGAACGATGAGCGAACGATCAAACGATAAAAATAGGTCCGGATCCTATTAAACGATCAACGATTTCTCGTTGGTCGTTTAATCATTGCCTGCTATTACACGAAATGATTATCGTTCAAATCCAAACGATTTAACGATTTTTCGAACGATAATCGTTCCGTGTAATACCACCCTTACACTCCGTGTATTTTCTAATGGTATAGGGGCCGACTTCCTTATAACTTCCACTTCCAGGACACCAATGGTACCTACTCATCCAGCAAAAAACAAGCTGCGCAATATGGCTATGTCAAGGAGGACATAAAAAAAAGTTACTGCTCTTGAAAAGCAGGAATGAAAAAAAAATCCATAGTTAGACGCAGAGTTAGGAAGGGGTTAACCTCCAATATAAAATGTTGCCTTCTTCAGCACTACTTAGTACTCCATGTTCCTAAACTAAACTTTCTATAACCAGAAGTTGAGAATCCCCCGCTGTCCCAACTATTATGGATGTAAATGAAATACGGAGAATCTGCTCGACGACCAGCAGGGGGCTCATCAAAAATGTATAACATTGTGGTCTCCGCGGTGGAAAGAATTCCCATATTTAGCCTAATTCACATTGGATTACATACAGTCCAACTTGTATATTTATTACTGGGGTGTGTTTCATTAGTGATAGCTATATCTATCCGACCCCCTACTACCACCATACCCTTCCCTGGTGTCCTGTTATACTCCTGTTATACTTTTATACTGATACTGTATACTCTTGTACATATATATATATATATATATCTTTTTCCATGCTTTACACTGCAGCTCTAATATGTGTAATGTCAGCTTAAAGGGGTTTTTCTATGATAATCACAATCATCCCTTACCTAAGGCTGCCTTTACACAGAGAAATATATCTAACAGATTTTTGAAGCCAAAGCCAGGAACAGACTATAAACAGAAAACAGGTCATAAAGTAAAGACTGAGATTTCTTCTCTTTTCAAATCCATTCCTGGCTTTGGCTTTTAAATCTCTCTGTGTAAAGGCACCCTAAAGGACAGATTAAAAGTCTTTACCAGGGGTTCCAACTAGAGAACCTTAAAGGGAACCTGTTATCACTTTCATGCTGCCTGAACCACGAGTCATAGGGACAGTCCCCGGTGACATCTGCCTGCCCCATCAGCCTCGATTGATAGATCTGTCCCTATATGCAAAAACCTCCAGAGTGGACGAAGACTAACCTTTATAATGTCTACACTTACACATAGAAACTCTTCCACCTTTTTAACAAACCATAAGAAGTAGCAGCAGCATGAAGGACATTATAGATCAGTACTGAGTAGTGTAAGGCACTGGTAATCCCTCTAACCCCAAGTTTCTTATATTTACTTCTAATAGTGATATATTCAAAGTTGTTTGTAATGAAAGATACATCTCTCTCTCCGGCTATATCTCCTGATCACAGCAGGTCTCAGCAGTCAATAACTTTTGGCATGCCTGATGACATGTCAAAAGTTATTTTTATATAGAATAAATCCGAGTCACTCCAGTGGGCAGCACTTTCATTCAGTCCTACCTTATTGTTGGGTATCCTCACACACCATGAACCTCTGTGATTCTCAGTAGGACTGTCTGTACACGGACGTAGCACTGGCTAAATAAATACAGTAAGAGACATTTCTTCACCACCCTGTCAATCAGTTACTCCGGTTATAGATCGTCCTGCAGACGAGAATGTTGCAGACATTGCAGAATACAACATTGGCTGAACTATATGTTACGATGATACCCACCAATCTATATTGTCCATAATATCATATAAGAGAGCATCAGTGTGCTGGGCTAACACCGATCATGCATCCTTAGGGTAAGTTCACACTTACCGGATCCACAGCGTATTTCATTTAAATAACTGAACACAGCATCAAATCTGCTGCAGATCTGCTGCGGATCCTGTAGGTGTGAACGCACCCTTATAGAGGAAGAGGTAAGCAGCACAATACAATCAACTGTAACCCCACAATATTATCTAAAAACTTTCATGGTGTTTGCCAGTAGTGCACACACAGGTCTTTCCCTGTCAATCACAGCACACACTCTTCTACTATTGGGGAACGTAACTGAACAGGCTGGCAATGTGCTCAGCTGATGATTTACACAATACAGTGCTGGATGTCATGTGGGGGAGATAGGGTTACTGATGCATCGGGTTTACAAGGTCCTACGTGAGCAGAAAGGAAATGAACAGCAGCATCATAGCAAGGAAAAGAGATGCTCTGTCGCTGCTGATCTGAGAAGCTACAGGGAGAGGTAGGTTATGCTGCAGCACTGTGGACATACAGCAGTAGGTACATTGCTATTTACACAAGGGACAGCTGCCCAGAGCCTTATGGGTGCTTAATGATTAAAGTCTTAAAGGAGAACTCTGGAAAAGGGCCTGTCCTGGCTGATGGACAGGCTGCTCAGCCAATCAGTGACTGGAATGGTGTCCCGCCCCAGTCACTGACTGGCTGAGCTTCCAATCCTCAGCCGGGTTGTGATGTGTCAGCTCCGGAGATCTTAGAGCCCGGCAGTGGTCCCGCGGCCGGTCCTACTGCATACGGTGTGTACGGAAAGAGGTAAGTTCGTTCTTGTAATTAATTTCCCCCCTGCTGGCTAGCGGATTTCATAATTCGCCGGACTTCTCCCTAAATTACCTTTCAGGAACATTGGCTCAGCTTGCAGGTACACAGCCCAGGCTTTCTCAGGGTCTTTCCTGCACATAGCACATGTTAAGCCCCACCACCTTTTTATGCACTTTGTCTTGATCTGGCTGTTACTAAAGACAGAAATCCTCTGACAACAGGCTGTGGACAGCAGATCGTAGAGAAGTGAGACATTACAGCTATTTTCTAGGAAAAGGAGTCATTTTTGGTAAATTAAGTGATTTGCAGCTATGTTAGGGAGCACAAAGACCATCACAAGGAGGCAAATGGTTTGAAACTAAAGAGACTAAAGAGAAGTTGGATGTAGCCTTAGGAAGTCCTGAAAAACATGGATACAGCCAATGGCATGCCAAGTAGCATTTTTTTTTTTATTCTTTTTTTTATTTAGTGTTTCGGAACAGAGTGGCGTAGCAAGAAAGTAACCTTTGTTATAAGTAAGAGTAAGGCCTCATATGATGTTCTAGAAACTCACTCCCTAGTATTTTATGACCAATGGAGTATAGAGTCATTTGTACAGAAAAGAGGAGAATTTTTTTTTTCTTTCAGGGGTACTCCAGCAAAAAAAAAAAAAAAAAAAATCATGTTTCAAATCAACTGGTATCATAAAATTATATAGATTTGTAATTTACTTCTGTTCAAAAAATCTCCAGTCTTCTAGCACTTATCAGCTGCTGTATGTGCTGCAGGAAGTGGTGTATTCTTTCCAGTCTGACACAGTGCTCTCTGCTGCCACCTCTGTCCATGTCAGGAACTGTCCAGAGCAGGAGACTTTTTCTATAGAGATTTGTTCCTGCTCTGGACAGTTCTTGAAATGGACAGAGGTGGCAGCAGAGAGCACTTTTTTTAAACTGAAAAGAATACACTTCCTGCAGGGCATACAGCAGCTGATAAGTAGTGGATGACTGGAGATTTTTAAGTAGAAGTATATTACAAATCTGTATAACTTTCTGAAACCAATTGATTTCAAAGAATAAAATGTTCGCCGGAGTATCCCTTAAACATTGTCCGTTCTTCCTTGTTTCAAGGTCCAATCTGATAAAAAAAAAAACACACACACATGTAAGGGAAGATCCCCCCGAATATCAAACATGTATTCTTGACTGTTTCGGCCTATGTTCATGTTTTATTCCCTGTGAACCCTTTGGATATTTCATATCAGAGGATTTTTTATTATTTAATCTAGGATTATTGCATTTGGCGTCTACTTTGAACTACGGCTAGGGGCAAAGGTTAGGATCACACGTGTGTTCTGTGCACCCACATCCCGAGATCACACAGAAAGGAGGAATCGGTTCTATCACATAATATCTAACATGATCCATGGTGTTAATATTCATAAAACAGAAGTATTTTGTTGCTTAGGCGCTAAAAACGTCTTTCTGCATTAGACTGTAGGAAACGTGACTGAGACGTCCTGATGAAGAATAACTCTCAACCTGCTTAGTCAGTCTTTCTAAAGGGATATAAGACTATCACAACTATGAGGAGTTCTATGGCTTTTGGTTTATGGATTTTGAATTATTCAGGCTTACAAAAACATGTCTGCTTTCTTCCAGAAACAGCGCCACTCTTGACCTCAGTTCAGATGTGGTATTGCAGCTCAGTTCTATTGAAGTGAATGGAGTTGAATTGTAATACCACATAGAACCTGAGGGCAGGGGTGGCGCTGCTTATGCCAAAACATAGCTTTGTTTTCTAACCCTAGATACAAGATCAGATACAACTGGGTATGTAGGATACCGGTTCCATTTGACTATGGATATTGTAGGTGGGCCTGTAGATCCTAAATATTTGTTGGTTGCCGAAGCTGTGTCCCAGCTGTGTCCTCTATATAGCCAGGGAAGTGATGCAAAATGGTGGAGACGTTCCTGGGAGACAGTTGTGTGTGTGTGGGGATCATTACACTGCAGCTGGGAGCCATGAGAGACAACACAGGATGTTCTGTACATATCACCGAGCTGTTAGCGTCTCTTAGTTGTACCACGACTAGAAGTGATCACTCTCACATGGCTCCGCACATCATCAAACCAGCAGGGGTCAGTGTGTCCTCCCCAGATAATCACACCAGCAGGGGGCAGTGTGTCCTTCCTAGATCATCACACCAGCAGGGGGCAGTGTTTCCTTCCTAGATCATCACACCAGCAGGGGGCAGTGTGTCCTTCCTAGATCATCACACCAGCAGGGGCCGGGGTGTCCTTCCTAGATCATCACACCAGCAGGGGGCACTGTTTCCTTCCTAGATTATCACACCAGCAGGAGGCAGTGTTTCCTTCCTAGATCATCACACCAGCAGGAGGCATTGTTTCCTTCCTAGATCATCACACCAGCAGGAGGCAGTGTGTTCTCCCCAGATCATTACACCAGGAGGGGGCAGTGTGTCCTTCCTAGATCATCACACCAGCAGGGGGCAGTGTTTCCTTCCTAGATCATCACACCAGCACTGGTCAGTGTTTCCTTACTAGATCATCACACCAGCAGGGGGCAGTGTTTCCTTCCTAGAACATCACACCAGCAGGGGGCAGTGTTTCCTTCCTAGATCATCACACCAGCAGGGGGCAGTGAGTCCTTCTTAGATCATCACACCAGCAGGGGCCGGGGTGTCCTTCCTAGATCATCACACCAGCAGGGGGCAGTGAGTCCTTCCTAGATCATCACACCAGCACAGGGCAGTGATTCCTTACTAGATCATCACACCAGACACCAGCAGGGGGCAGTGTTTCCTTCCTAGATCATCACACCAGCAGGAGGCAGTGTGTGCTCCCCTGGTCATCACACCAGCAGGAGGCAGTGTGTCCTCCCCAGATCATTACACCAGAAGGGGGCAGTGTGTCCTCCCCAGATTATCACACCAGCACGGGACAGTGTATCCTCCACACATCACACTAGCAAGTGTATAATGGAGGTTCGAATCTGTGGTCAGTATCTTGTATCTTCAGTAAATTTACTCATCAAAACAGCAGAAACACTCAAACGTAACCCATTTACTATCGTTATAGACATGGAGATAAAATGACTCTTTATTTAGAATTATACAGACACCAGAAAACCAATACGGCAAAACAAAGCAAAGTTTTCAGCTGTAATAATTATGTGTTTGGGATTGTGCCGAACTAGAAAAGACATCAGATAGTATTGTAACCTGATACATTCATTGGATAGACAACTAAACGAATTCTTACAATAAACATATCACGCTGCAGGACATGGGTCCGGGGCAGGTAAAGGGGGCTCCTCACCCTGGGACCTTCACCTTTCTCTGTGAGTGGGACCCAGTGCTGGTAATAAGAACCAACTCCAAGCAATGGAGCCCTATATTGATCTGTTCTAGGGACATCCATTCGCCTGTATATGTGTTGCAGTGAAATGATAGAATCAGGGATTTGATCAAATCACTAAGGGATTTAATCAAATCCCGGGAAATTATGAAATGACCGCGCCGTTCCATCATTTCCCTAGGGATTTAATCATATGCCTGACCCCTTTCAGGGAAATGATGGAATGAACGATGGAGGAGTCGCTCAGCTTGGGGTAGAGAGGAACTCCCAGCAGGCATGCTGCGGATGGGTGAGCAGAACGGCACAGCTCCCGGCAGGCATACGGCATCGGGGCGGAAGAGGGAGCAGAGCGGACCGGCCAGGGGAGCAGGAGGCGTGTAGCAGGGTGGGGCTGACGGCTGATGGGGAGCAGACCGGCACACCTCCCGGCAGGCATGTGGCGCGCGGGGGGGCGGACAGGACCGGAGGCGGACGGGGGGGGGCAGAGCGGCACACCTCCCGGCAGGCATACAGCGTCGGGGCGGACGACGGAGCAGAGCGGATGGGCCGGGGGAGCAGGGCGGGGCTGACAGGACCAAAGGCTGACGGGGAGAAAAGCGGCACACCTCCTGGCAGGGAGCGGGCAGGCAGCACACTTTAGCGGATGGGCAGGGGGAGCAGAAGCTGTGTAGCAGGGCGGGACCAAAGGCGGACAGGAAGTGGAGCGGCACACCTCCCGGCAGGCATACGGCGTCGGGGCGGACGAGGGAGCATAGCGGACAGGTCAGGGGAGCAGGAGGTGTGTAGCAGGGGAAACGAGTGGAACAGGGACCAGAGAGGTGGCGGGAGGCGGACGGGGAGCAGAGCGGACAGGCCGGGGGGAGCAGAGAGGCGATACGGTAAGTGAATTCTATGTCGCAGGGGGAAATGATAGAGTTCATTCCATCATTTCCCTGAAAGGGATCAGTGATTTGATCAATTTCCCAGGGAAATAACGGCGCGGTCATTCCATCATTTCCCGGGATTTGACGAAATCCCTGATTCTATCATTTCACTGCAACACATACACCACAAGTGTCTACGGACAAAACTACAGTCCCCATCATTCCTGGATGGCAAAAGCTTTCAGGCATGATGGGAATCGTAGTTTTGCAAAATCCGAAGGTGGATTGCCACCTGTTCTCTGCTGGAAGTGGAGGCTGAATATAATGGGATTTAGCCTCATTTACATAATTCCACTATATTTACACATCTACAATATCTATTTTACTTTGGTATAAGGAGTGGTTATTGATGTGAAGACATTAAATAGCATAGGGAGGAACACAAACCGGAAACATATGAGAGCACACACAGAGGGTCATGTATATAAAATACAAGAGGCCACCTTGTCTGTCCATTCCGTCCTCTATGTATGGATAAAGGAGAATGCTGGATACAAGATAATGCTGCCTCATATCGTCTGTCATAGGGAGTCTTATAGGCCAGGCAATGCTCCCTGGGAAAAATAAAATATGCAAATTAGCTCTCTTCCTGAAAGAAAAGAGTAGGCTCTCTAGGGCCACCTATTGGAGATATCTAACTTATAAGGCAATGCCCCCAGATCACTAGAATAAAGCAATGTAAGGGGGAGATGCAAATTATATCTATTCAAATCACTTGAGAATTTGCCAGCATAAGCTACTGTAGCAACAAAAAACACTGATCTATCAAGTTAAAGGGTTATCTTTCAAATTTCAAATCAACTGGTATTAAAAAGTTATAAAGATATGTAAATTAATTCTATTAAAAAAAAAAAAAGATCTCAAGTCTTCCAGTATTTATCAGCTGCTGTATGTCCTGCAGGAAGTAGTGTATTCTTCTCAGTCTGGCACAGTGCTCTCTGCTGCCATCGCTGTCCATGTCAGGAACTGTCCAGAGCAGCAGCAAATCCCCATAGAAATCCTCTCCTGCTATGGACAGTTCCTGACATGGACAGAGGTGGCAGCAGAGATCACTGTGTCAGACTGGAAAGAATATACCACTTCCTGCAGGACATACATCGGCTGATAAGTACTGGAAAGCTTAAGATTTTTAAAAGAAGTAAATTACAAATCTATATAACTTTTTCACACCAGATCATTTAAAACTTTTTTTTTTCTCTGGAGTACCCCTTTAAAAAGAGCAGCAATGACCACCTTCTATGAATGGCAGGGGTCTCAGCTCAGTGACCATAGCTGATGCTACCTTACCATGCTGGATAATAGATAAAAGGGGAGGAATTGGCAATGTAATGAGTACTTAAAATTATTTTTTTTAATATAAAAAATATTACAAAAATTATATAAAATTTATATAGAAAAAAAAATATTTAAAAAAAATCATAGATTGCTGGGAGCTAGAAAAAAGGGAAAAATCTTTTACATATAATAAAGCATTTCTTAAATTATAATGGTTGATAGGATTTAGATGAGTTTTGGAGTCATGTTTATAGTGGTAGAGGGCATAAGACAAAGCAGGGATAGGGAACCTTGGCTCTCCAGCTGCTGCAAAACTACAACTCCCATCATGTCTGGATCCATCTTTCTCTAGGACCCAAGGGAGAGTGGCACAGAGGACTTTAAAGCCCACAGCCTGATTAGCAGAATGCAGATAGGAACAAAGTGATTTGCTTTGTTTCTACTGTAAATTCGCTCATCTCTAGTTGTGACCGCAAGCAGTTTTGCAATATACTCACTTAATTTTTTTCATGTTTAAATCAAAGTTATACATATGGCCACTAGGTGTCTCCCTTCATTGCGCATGTGTATAGCTACAGTGCATTCCACATTCTGTAGCAGAGAATCCTGGGGGTGCTCGTATTGTATGGTCAGCTCTCCTGTCACACAGCACCAAAACCTCTGTAACCACACAGTGACATTAAATTGATTTAATTGTTGCATAACAAAGAGCATTGTCTCCAGGTAAGCTGCAGCGTTGATTTTATTAGCAATAGTTAATAATATAATTAGACTAAGTTAATTGCCCTCAGTTGATATAAAACCTGCAGGATAAACGGGTTTCTTTCTTTGCATGAGCACACAGGACGGGGACTTCCTGTGTTTGGTCTCTTTTTTGAAAAGACCAAATATCCGCATGGACCACAGTTTGGCCATATGTATAATGTTGATGTAAACATAGAAAAGTAAAAAAATAAAAAAAAGAATAAAGCGAGTTACATGCATAACTGCTTGCCCTCCCAACCCCGGTTGATTTCTTTAAAAAAATTAAAATATTGCAAGGTACGCTTTATGGTATGTTTACACAACATATTTTTTGCCATTGTTTTCCATTAAAACAATTGGCTTTATTTCATACTGCAATAATATGCATTGAAGTCAATGGAACAACGGCCGTTGTTTTCACACAATGTATTGAACAACAGCCGTTGTTTTGAGTGCCAAACGGTTTTAATGGAAAACAACGGCCGTTCTTTAAAAAAAATAAAAATAAAATAGTATGTTTGGTGAACATAGCCTAAAGAAGGATCTCCACTTGAATTTTATTTAGAGTAATACTGTGCTCAATGATAAGAAACAGCACAGGATGACAACTAAGTTGCCTTTCTTCTTTTCCGTTACTATAGATCTAACAGTTACAGTCTTTTCAGCAAGGTAGTAAGGCAACATGTCCCTAGCAACCAGTCTGTTTTAAATCTTTAGCCCTTAAAGGGGGTTTCTGACCCTCTTTAAAAAAAAAAAAAAAAAAAAACAATACTCACCTCTTTGCTCGCTCCTGGTCCATGCCGCTTCTCTAGACTTTTTCGGCAGAAGTGGCTGGTGATGTGACTGTAAACTGTCCACATGTCTACTACACAGGGAACGGTTACATCACCAGGGCACCTCGACCAGGCAGAGCAACAGGGGACCAGGGGAAAGCAGAGGGGTGAGTATTAAAGGAAGGGTTGTTCCACTTTTTCATTCTGCCCAGATTTTTGTTTTGTTTTAAGAGATAGAAACCCCCTTTAACTAAGGGAGCTAAAGACTTCAACCATGGATTTCTCCGTCTCTTCTTGTTGTATGAAGCATATCTACACCATCTAAGTTGGAGAACCTCACGGACTGATGTCAGAAAACAATCACACGTGTTCTTTGTCAAACTCACAAATAAAAAACATGGTAATAAGACAGGAGACATCATTCCACCCCCCTGAGGACACCATTTCGGCACAATCCTCCTCATCGTAGGCGTTATTTGGTTCTCCTTGCCGCCACTTGTTGAAGGTCTGCATTGGTGACCGGTCCGAATACACATAATAACCTTCTTTTTCCAGGTCATTGATCCCAATGAACACCCTGCTGAGGCCAGCCTGGTTGATGTACGAGGCTATGAGGCTATTTGTTGCCTCGTCTTTGGGCATGCTCAGCGTTCCTCCTCTTCCTTGGCAATAGGATTGGGCCTCGGTGTATTTCTTTGCTTCTTTCACCAGTAGGTAAATCTTTGTATCCGTCTCTCGCACTCCAGCAACAACTGCGGGGGAGGGCAGTGCTGAAAAGTGAGCACTCGCATTTCTATAACAGGCTTAATGTACAATACAGCAGTTGAGGTAGACAGAAATCCAGAAACATACATATGATTTCTCCTGAGCTTTTTTCTCCCCCTGATGAGGAATATACTACAGGTGAAAGGCGCAGGGAAAGGGAAACATTTTTTAAAAATGGTTTTCGCTCTTCAATTCTTTTCTTACCTGTGTCCTGACAAACTAAGGGACAGTTATTGCACAAATTATCATATTTTTCGAATTTAGGCGATAATCGGAGAGGTATGGAATAGAAAATGGTTGGAATAGCGGCAGCAGCGAGCAGGTGAGTGCGGAAGGGGCCGCAGGGAGGTGCGGAAGGGGCCGCGGGGAGGTGCAGGGGGGCTGCCCGGGTGATCGCTAGATCGTCCGGGCAGCCCGTAGGGGATAGTGGGGGTCTGTTGCCGCCGCTCGTATTCCACGGAGCGACGGCAGCAGATCGCTGCTTTCCTGGATGTCGGCTGATTGTTGCCTTTTATTCCACGGCACGATTATCTGCCGTAACGGCCGATATTGGCCGAATACAGCCGATAATCGTTCCATGGAATAGGGCCTTTAAACATGACAGTCATCAGCTGAGGAGCGGGAAAAAGCCCCATCGCGGGCTGATTGCATCTTCTGTACTGTGGCAAAATATGTGTGAAAAGGGAATGTGCAGCCGATGGCAATACATTTGATTTGCCACACAAATGATACAGTGATCGTTCGTGCGGCCTGGACATTTGACTCATTGTGCCTTCTAAAGACACTGCAAACGAGTGCCGATCTTGCTGATCGGCACTCATTTCTGGGCGCGGTTGATTGAAGATTGTTACTTATGAAAGGACCTTTACTTGGGGGTGGGAGGGGTGGCGGCGGGGGAGTCTTGTCACCATTTACCTACTGGCCTGAAAATAATTCCAAAGATTATATTTTGTTCTAGAGGATAGTGTTGAGTGGACTTGCCAAACTGTTATGGTTCAGTAGTAGAGATGAGCGAACCTGGAGCATGCTCGAGTCGATCCGAACCCGAACCTCCGGCATTTGATTAGCGGTGGCTGCTGAAGTTGGATAAAGCCCTAAGGCTATGTGGAAAACATGGATATAGTCATTGGCTGTATCCATGTTTTCCAGACATCCTTAGAGCTTTATCCAAGTTCCAGCTAATCATATGCCGAACGTTCAGGTTCGGATCGACTCGAACCCGGTTCGCTCATCTCTATTCAGTAGTGTTCCCTGAACCCTATTACTTGGCATTGGACTCTTGGCATCCGGAGGAGTTGAATGCTGCATGGCAAATATGGATACAGCCAAAGGCCATAGTCTGTATCCATGGTTTCCTGGCAGTCGTCCAAGGGTGACATCCAACTTCTCCAGCTGCTGGGAGTCAAATGCTGACCGTTTGGGTTCTGGTTCTTTAATGTGGCTGTTTCAGAGTCAAAGAGGCGGGGCCTAGGGTTCATGGCCTTCTGCGCCTCACAGTGCTTCTATCCCACCCCTGTCCATTCCAGCAATGGCCGGCCCCCGATTACGCCACCTGTACATATCACACCGCAGTAATATATATAGGAACCAGGCCCTGATACTAACACTGGCGCCCTTCTGTATAGTCTGTGGGTTTATTATACATAATGTGATACGTACCATTTTTGACAAACTTCAACTCTGTGGTCAGCTGTGTCACCTGGATGTCCATCTCCCCAACAGCTTTCCTCAACTGTCCACATTCACATGGAATCCCTGTAAGATTATATTTGATATAGGAATGGGGGGGGGGCATACAATACTGATGCTTCATCTATTAACCCTTTAATGACACATCATATGATGCAGTATAGCACGATACAGTAATGTTTCTATACCTGGTTCTCCATTGGGACCTGGAGGACCTAGATCACCAACATCTCCCTTCTCACCTAATAAGATAAAAAAATAAAATAAAGAAAATAATTCCAGTTATCTTTATCACGCTACTTGCTAGAAAAAAAAACTATTCCAAAAAAAGAAAAGGTTAGTTGAAAGGATTGATTGAGAATATTTTTTTTAGAAGAAATGGGCTGAAAAATAAATATACTCACTTACTACAATACCAATCCCATGCCGATGCTGTTCTGATGGTGCCGCTCCCCTTTGCTCTCCACTTGCATCTTGACACACAGGAAGTATCCGTTCAGCCAATCACTGGCCAGGACAGGTCATCTATGACTGAGCATTTCCTGTGTGTCAGGATGGGATTGGTGCACTGGTAGGGATCATTGGAAAGTGAATACATTTTTTATCCCTCATCTTAAAGGGGTTCCCTGGGCACAAGAGCTTTTTTCACTATGGCCGTAGAGGGGCTTCCTGACCGCAACAACCAGTGGCGTAGCTACCATAGAGGCAGGGTAGGCAGCTGCTATAGGGTCTGTGGGGGAGAAGGGGCCAGGGATTAACAGGGAAGATAAGAGCTATCCTGTGTCCCTTATGTACTGTAGTGTGTAAGTGACCCAGTGTTTACTTACATGCTGCAACACAAAAAAAAAGGTTAACAAGCAGAGGACAAAGAGAACTCTGCTCCACTGCACTCATAACCCCTAACCTCTGTTCTCGGCTGCCTGCTGCAATCAATCAGGAAAATGTGAGGAGCTCCATGCAGAGGTCAGGGGTTTTCAGTGCACCAGCAGTAAAGCAGATATCTCCTTGTCTTGTGAACCTCAGGTCACTTATACACTGCAGTACATAAAGGGTTAAGCAGAGGGTAGTCCGTCCTGCACCTATGTTTTTAACCATAAGGGCTCCTAATGGGCCCTTATAGTTAAAAACAGTGGACTGACAGAGGAAGCAGAGCTATATGCAGTGCTTTGTGTTGTTCATAGGGAAGGGGTTTGCTATGGGGCCACGTGAATCCTGGCTATGCCCCTGGCAACAACGTCCACTTACCTCCCCGGTTGTATCGCTGGGGGCAGCATTGTGCTGCTCCCGGCCGCTTCATAACGTCTATGACACAGCTTGGGATGTGACGTTTTAAGCCCAGTCAACCATTCAGTGGCTGTAGTGGGGTCCCGCCTCTGCCACCAAATGACTGAGAGGGCTTGAAACATCACGTCCCAAGCTGCGTCATAGACGTCATGAAGTGACCAGGAGCACCGCGATGCTGCACCCTTTATTGTGACCGGGGAGGTAAGTGGATGTTGTTGCTGTCATGCAGCCCCTCTACGGCCATAGTGGAAAAAACCCAGCCTGTGCGGAGTACCCCTTTAAATTCTGAAAAATTATTCTCCAGAAACCCCCTTTAAACCATACTAGATATTACATATTACAGGCTACCATAGATAAATACCTTTAGAACCAATAGGGCCAATCTTCCCATGGCGGCCTATGCCTCCTTTTACTCCCTTGTCACCTATTTCACCTGGAAAACAAGAAGTGATGGAGTGGTTTAAATATTGTCAATCAGTAGAACATAGTTGTAGTGCAATTGGAGTAGGAGTAGTAGTAATAGTAGTAGAAGTAGTAGTAGTAGTAGTAGTAGTAGTAACAGTAGTAGTAGTAGTAGTAATAGTAGTAGTAATAGTAGTAGTAGTAGTAATAGTAGTAGTAGTAGTAGTAGTAGTAGTGGTGGTAGTGATAATAGTAGTGGTAGTAGTAGTAGTAGTAATAGTAGTAGTAGTAATAGTAGTAGTAGTAATAGTAGTAGTAGTAGTAGTAGTAGTAGTAGTAGAAGTAGTAGTAGTAGTAGTGGTAGTAGTAGTAGCTGTAGTAGTAGTAGTAGTAGTAGTGGTAGTAGTAGTAGTAGTAGTAGTGGTAGTAGTAGTAGTGATAATAGTAGTGGTAGTAGTAGTAGTAGTAATAGTAGTAGTAGTAGTAATAGTAGTAGTAGTAATAGTAGCAGTAGTAATAGTAGTAGTAGTAGTAATAGTAGTAGTAGTAGTAGTAGTGGTAGTAGTAGTAGCTGTAGTAGTAGTAGTAGTAATAGTAGTAGAAGTAGTAGTAGTAGTAGTAATAGTAGTAGTAGTAGTAGTAGTAATAGTAGTAGTAGTAGCTGTAGCAGTAGTAGTAGTAGTAGTAGTAGTAGTAGTAGTAGTAGTAGTAGTACAGTATGGAAAATAATGGACAAGGCAGGAGATATGCCAAGGGTAGTAGTAATAGTAGTGGTAGTGATAATAGTAGTGGCAGGGCCGTTTTAATACATTGGTGGGCCCAGTGCACAGCCCTCAAGAGTGGGCCCCCCCTTTCCCTTTTGGCACATTGTATAATGTACTGAATTTGCCCCCACACTGTATCAAGAGCCCCAATACATACAGTAGTTACCTTATAACACTATTTCCACCATACAGTGATTACATATTACATAAAAACTGCACTAAACAAAACAAAGATATTACCAATGATACCATTACATAATACCGCCACATCATGACCCCTAACACTACAATCCTATAACAGAGTGCAGTTACATCCAGTGACTCACCGGGGGCGTCTTCTCCGATCAGAGTCTGTCACCTTTTCTTTTTCTCTCCATCCAGCCTGGGCCACCTTGAAGTCTTCTCCTGGCTGTGAATCTTCTCTCCAGAATCTGCCAGACAAATATTTAAGGCTCCAACACATACAGTAGTTAGGTCCCTTGTACCCCTATACAGTAGTTACACCCCTCTGTACCCCTACATAGTTACACCCCTCTGTGCCTCCATAGTTTTAAGGTGTCCCTGTAGTATATAGACCCTCATGTGCTCCTCCAGTTATATACAGCCCTCCTGTGCGCTTCCCCATTAGTATATAGCCCCCCTGTGCACTCTCCCCAGTAGTATATAGCCCCCCTGTGCTCTCCCACAATAGTATATAGCCCCCCTGTGCTCTCCCACAATAGTATATAGCCCCCTGTGCTCTCCCACAATAGTATATAGCCCCCCTGTGCTCTCCCCCCAATAGTATATAGCCCCCCTGTGCTCTCCCCAATAGTATATAGCCCCCCTGTGCTCTCCCCAATATATAGCCCCCCTGTGCTCTCCCCCATAGTATATAGACCCCTGTGCTCCCAAATAGTATATAGCCCCCCTGTGCGCTCTCCCATTAGTATATAGCCCCCCGTGCTCTCCCACAATAGTATATAGCCCCCCTGTGCTCTCCCACAATAGTATATAGCCCCCCCTGTGCTCTCCCCCCAATATTATATAGCCCCCCTGTGCTCTCCCCCCAATAGTATATAGCCCCCTGTGCTCCCCCATAGTATATAACCCCCTCTGCTCCCCCATAGTATATAGCCCCCTGTGCTCCCCCATAGTATATAGCCCCCTGTGCTCCCCCATAGTATATAGCCCCCTGTACTCCCCCATAGTGTATAGCCCCCTGTGCTCCTACATAGTATATAGCCCCCTGTGCTCCCCCATAGTATATAGCCCCCTGTGCTCCCCCATAGTATATAGCCCCCTGTGCTCCCCCATAGTATATAGCCCCCTGTGCTCCCCCATAGTATATAGCCCCCTGTGCTCCCCATAGTATATAGCTCCCCCATAGTATATAGCCCCCTGTGCTCCCCAGTAGAATATAGCCCCCTGTGCTCCCCCATAGTATATAGCTCCCCTGTGCTCCCCCATAGTATATAGCTCCCCTGTGCTCCCCCATAGTATATAGCCCCCTGTGCTCCCCAGTAGAATATAGCCCCCTGTGCTCCCCCATAGTATATAGCTCCCCTGTGCTCCCCAGTAGTATAAGGCTCCCCTGTGCTCCCCATAGTATATAGCTCCCCTGTGCTCCCCCATAGTATATAGCCCCCTGTGCTCCCCCATAGTATATAGCTCCCCTGTGCTCCCCCATAGTATATAGCCCCCTGTGCTCCCCCATAGTATATAGCTCCCCTGTGCTCCCCCATAGTATATAGCCCCCTGTGCTGCCCCATAGTATATAGCCCCCTGTGCTCCCCCATAGTATATAGCCCCCTGTGCTCCCCCATAGTATATAGCCCCCTGTGCTCCCCAGTAATATATAGCCCCCTGTGCTCCCCCATAGTATATAGCTCCCCTGTGCTCCCCCATAGTATATAGCTCCCCTGTGCTCCCCCATAGTATATAGCTCCCCTGTGCTCCCCCATAGTATATAGCCCCCTGTGCTCCCCCATAGTATATGTGCTCCCCCTCCCATATAACCTTGAAAAAAAACAAACACTGTTACTCACCTAGGTCCTCGCGTTTCTCTTCTCTTCCCTCTTGTGGCCGCACTTCCTGCGGTCACAAGAGGCTGCACTCCCCTTACCCTCGCGCCGACGCTCCAGTGACGTCGGGCGCTAGAGGGAGAGTGCGGCCTCTTGTGACCGCAGGAAGTGCGGCCACAAGAGTGACTGACAGGGAGGGAGCCAATGGCTCTCTCTCTGTCAGTAACGCTGCCGCTGAAGCGCTGAAGCGCCGCAGCAGCGGCAGCAGCGGCGGACGGGGGGGCCTGCAGGGGGCGCCATGGAGGGGTAAGTAGATTACCCATCCATGGCGCTCCCCCCTGACAGGCTGGTGGCCGGAGCCCTGTGTGACCGCACTGGTCGCACATAGCAACGGCCGGCCTGCTCGGGGGGGGGCCCCTTTAACCAGTGGGCCCGAAGCACGTGCACCATGTGCCCTCTGGTTAAAGCGGCCATGAGAAGTGGTAGTAGTAGTAGTGATAATAGTAGTGGTAGTAGTAGTAGTAGTGGTAGTGATAATAGTAATAGTAGTAGTAGTAATAGTAGTAGTAGTAGTAGTAGTAGTAGTAGTAGAAGTAGTAGTAGTAGAGGTAGTAGTAGTAGTAGTAGTAGCAGCAGCAGTAGTAGTAGTAGTAGTAGTAGTAATAAGCTTCGGCTGCCCAGGCATGATGGGAATTGTAGTTTTGCAACAGCTGGAGGGCCCAAGGTTCCCCATCCCTGGTTTGGCTGCATCAATCCTGAGTGTGTATTTACTGTTTGCTCTGATCTGAGGTAAATCCCTTCTCCCCACATATAACTTCCTCCTGGGCCGCCGACATATGTCAAAGTGGCAGCCGATAAAGGAGCAATGTGGAAGCTGATGCGGCGTTGACGTTTCCTGTTAATGTGATGTATGAAATGTCCCGGTTTATAGATGTCACAGACCTCATAGACAGTGAGGTAAGCAGATCCGCCATAAAACCTCCCTGCCAGCTTTATGTTACCATTTTCCCAGCACACGCAGCTAAAGGTAAGGTAGTAAATGGCGGCTTATTTTATTCCTCTGTGCCTGCCGCAGTGACCGGCCTCTCCGTCAGCTTTACTGAGGATCATTTATCATCCTGTGATTGGTTAACAACCCTCGTGTGCATAGACTGCGGGCAGGCTTTCTCCTGGTAAGTTCAACCACTTGTCTTCTATAGTCTGCTTTCTGTTTCTGGGACTGACGGCTACTATTTTGTATTTACCATTATCAGCCATATTAAAGGGGTACTCTGGAGGAAATCTGTATCAGATTTGTGAATTACTTCTCAATAAAAATATCAGGGCTTCCAGTATTTATCAGCTGCTGTATGTCCTGCAGGAAGTGGTGTATGACACAGTGCTCTCTGCTGCCACCTCTGTCCATGTCAGGAACTGTCCAGAGCAGTAGCAAATCCCTATAGAAAACCTCTCCTGCTCTGGACAGTTCCTGACATGGACAGAGGTGGCAGCAGAGAGCACTGTGTCAGACTGGAGAGAATACACCACTTCCTGCAGGACATACAGCAGCCAGAGAAGGCCAGAGATTTTTTTTTTTTAAATAGAAGTTATTTACAAATCTGTATAAATTTCGGACACCAGTTGATGTAAATACAGTTTTTTTCTCTGGAGTATCCCTTTACAGGGGTACTGAAGTGATTTTTTTTTTTTTTTTTTTTTTTTCAAATCAACTGATTTCACAAAGTTAGACTGATTTGTAAATAACTTCTATATAAAAATCACCAGTTTTTCAGCTGCTGTATGTCCTGCAGGAAGTGGTGTATTCTTTCCAGTCTGACACAGTGCTCTCTGCTGCCACCTCTGTCCATGTCAGGAACTGTCCAGAGTAGTAGCAAATCCCCATAGAAAACCTCTCCTTCTAATCTTGTATAACATTGTATAAAGAATGAAAATGATTAAGAAGTATAGTATGGGCTGAGGGTCCATGCATGCCATATTTTTCGGAAGGAAATGTTATTGTGGCAGCAGAGAGCACTGTGTCAGAGGTAAGTACTGAAAGACTGGAGATTTTTCAATAGAAGTAAATTACAAATCTATATAATTTTCTGAAATTAGTTGATTTGGAACAAAAAGTTTTTTGCCGAAGTACCCCGCAGTACTCCCATAAGGTTGCTTGGTTGCACAGGGTAGGGTCTCTGGTAGCCAACATTAAAGCCAGACATAAAAAAAGCTCTGCAAAGCCTTCTAACCATAATTTAATAACTCTATCTCAATCTGGGGTATCCAGCTATTGCAAAACTACGATTCCCATCAGGACCCGACAACCACAGGTTTGTACTATAGGTGGGTTCATCCGTTTCCTACTAGGGGCAATTGTAACATAATGAAGTATAATCCTACACGGCCAGCGCCTTCCTCTTCTCCTACGCCTGATGATCTGATGATAGTGACTAGGATCCATATGGTCAACTAAAATATTAATTTCATTATTCACCTTAAATTGAATCAAAAAGCACCAGCAAAAGGATGGTCTCCTACACAAAAACCTACTCGAAATAAAGATGATAAAATCCTGAATGTTTGGGAGTACAGGCGGCACATTTACCTTTTTCTCCTGGTGGGCCGACCCTTCCCGGTCTCCCCGGTGCTCCTTTCTCTCCTTTTTCACCAACATCACCTATTAATATAATCTGGTATAGTCAATATCACCACAACAGCTATTTCATAGGCAACAGGGGACAAGCTCATACGGGGATTATCCAGCCTTAGGCCCAGTTCACACTGAGCAAAAACGGCGGCATTCCGCGTTGGAGAGCTTAGTGTCCTGCAGTATCTCTCAGTATGAACTGGGCCTTAGGGTGGGTTCACACTGACGAATCTGCTCAGAGAAGTTCCCGCGGATTCAGTCGGTCGTCCCCACCTGTGCCATAGACTACATTCTATGCATAAGCGGATTCTGCCGTCCACCAAATAAATTGACACCAATTCTTTCGGTTGATGGCGGAAATGAGTGACACCGCAAGCGGGGATGAGCAACGGGATCTGCAGGAACTTCTCCGCGCAGATTCCTCATTGTGAACCCACCTTAATAATGAAATGTATGTTCATAGGCCCAGGGGTGTAACTACCACCATAGCAGCTGCTACAGAGCCTGCTGACCAGAATGTAACCTGCTAATAGCACCCTACTGCGCACAGAGCACCCAGGAGGATGGTATGTCTCTTACCTTCCTCCTCGGCGCTGTTCTTGTGCTGTTAGCAGTGTGATCCTTGGTCCGGAGCACCGTTAGGAGCATTGCCCTCATCACGCAAGCCGGCCCGCTCCTTCTAATGATAATCAATGGAAGGCGTGGGCTAGCTCTGGGGCAGTGCTCCTAACAGTGCTCCGGACCAAGGATTACACTGCTAACAGCACAGGAATGGTGCTGAGGAGGAAGATAGGGGACATAGGTTCCTCCTCGGAGCCCCGTGTGCAATAGGGGGATATCAGTAGGTTAGAGATCCTTTTAAAACTGTTGCCTGCCGGAGACTGCCAGGCACGGCATCAGAGGGCTGTACACGGCAGCTATAAAGTACTGGGGCCTGTTCTCACTTCACCAGGGAGGTACCTGATTCCCTTTAAGGACTCACAGAACACAGAAAATCATCAGACACATGAACGGACGCAGTAGAAACCCCCCCTTCTCCTCTCCGACCCCAATAACCAGGCCCTATTCTGAGTTATGAGCCCAAATCTTAGGGTCCTATTCCACAGAGTGATAATCGCTCCGTGGAATAGAGACAACAATCAGCCGATAATCATGTCATCGACTGATCGTTTATTTAGGTTCAAACCTAAAATCATCGTGCACCGACCGCGCATCGCTGCATGGAATAGCGATGCGCCGCGGGCGACCAACGATTTCACAAGCACTATGCTTTACCTAGCATGTCGCAGGTCGCTTCGGTGCGGCCTGTCTTAGCTGACAGACTGCTCAGCCAATCACTGGCCAGGACAGCCGCGGCCAGTGATTGGCTGAGTGGTCTGTCAGCTCAGACAGGCCACACTGAAGTTGCTGCTGCGCACAGGACCTGGAGGAAGAAGGAGCGCAGGAGAAGCCCTGCAACATGTGTAGGTAATGTATGGTGTCTAAACAAGGGCTGCAGGGACATCGGTAACAATGTCCCTGCAGCCCTCGCTAAACGATTATCGGGCCGTGTAATAGGCCCAGTAAACGAGCGCCGAACTAGCAGATCGGCGCTCGTTTACATTATTGATCGGGCCCCCATCGGCCTATGGAATAGGACCCTTAGAGAGATGCATGTACGTTTCTGATACTTTCCCTTTAATCCTATGAAACAAAGCTCCGCTAGTCTTTCATGCCGCTTTACATCTTGTCTCGTAAATGTTGCCGACATCTCCCCGCGCGTTCATTTAGAAACTCTTTACCTCTAGATCATTAAGGCTTCGCAGTACAATACAAACAATAGGCTAATGAAGAGGAAGACGTACCTTTCAAACCAGGGACAAGGATCTGAAGAGAACAGGACTCATCCGTAATGTGCTGACAATCCCCAGATCCCGATAGCAGGAGCAGGAGGTTAATCAGAGTTGCCACAGAAACCAGAAGTCTCTTCATAATGAAGCGTTGGGGGTCATTGACTCCTGAGAACAAGAATGCATAAACACTCAGTGAATTCGGCCCACCACATGGTATCCATAGTCCTTACTGGAAACTATGTCATGTATACTGACAGCGTCGTGATCACTCAAACTTTTATCTTGGGGCGATCAGGTCAGCTACGTGACGCAGAATACACAAGGCACACATAGGCTCCTGCAGCAATGGCGATACCTCATAGGCTGGATATATGGGTAAGTATAATGTACCCCCCCCCCCAAAGTTCAATAATAAGGACACGTTAGACACTAGTATATGCGGTTTTCGGATACCCCAACGTTATCAGTCAGTAAGGCTTAAAGGAGAAGTTTGGGCTACAACTATTTTTGAAGAAGCGGGGGACGGAACATAATAACCACTAATACTCACCCGTCCCCGTGCCAGATCACTGCTCTGGGACCCCCGCCAGGCACCGGGATCTTCGGCGCTGCACACATCACGACCCAGCTGAAAGACTGGCTTAGCCCGGCCATCAGCTGGGTCAGGCATTCTCCAGTGAGGGCCCGGACCTTCTGACATGGCGATTCGCGGCCACAGGGAGAGGTAATTCCTTATCATATCCTTTCCCCTCACCCTCGCCCCATGTAAAAATAAAAAAAATCTCTGGACTTCTCCTTTAAAGAAGCATTTTCAATACTTACCATTGATAATTGTTGTCCCATGGGAGAGCTACATTCTGGTCCTACAGCGCCTATACTCACCATTTATGATCGTTGTCCCATGGCACAGCTTCATTCTGGTCCTACAGCACCGCTCGGATCCCGTTGGATATGACGTTAAAATTCTTGTGACCCCCCACATCTTTCCCCATGGCTTTTGAAGGCCGGAAGTCAGGGTCTTCAAGGCATCTTTATAAGAGCGCTCTTAGAGATGTATTAGAGACCCTGACTTCCGGCCCCCTTAGCCTGCACGCTAAGAGGTTATGTAGGTGCCAGCAGGATTTGAGCAGCGCCGTAGGACCGAAATGATGTCAGTGGAGATGGAGAAGTGATGGAAAATGACCACTTGACCCCTTTGTTCAGGGAGAGATAAGCCACAGTGCAAGCTCTCTGACTGCAGCTGAACCCTTTCCTCGCCAAAGAGAGAACAGGCTAGCTGTGAACGTTCCTGTATATAGAGAGGACAGGGACCGGACGGGAGACATGAACAATTGTTCAGTCTTTAGTTATTGAAGATCTATGGCAGGGATGGGGAACCTGTGGTCTTACAATCCCCTTATGCTTTCACCAAACATGATGGGAATTGTAGTTTTGCAACAGCAGGAGGGCCACAGGTTCCCATCCCTGGTCTATGGGGATCTATTAACATCATGTTTTGCATGTACACAGTGTAAATAGGCATCAATATGATATTCCAATAAACAATGCAATTTAGCCATAAGAATTGATAGGCCAAACCTACATATACCAACTGGTCCCAGCAAGTGCCAGAGATTTATAATTTACTTTTATTTAAAAATCCAGTATTCCAGTATTTATCAGCTGCTGTATGTCCTGCAGGAAGTGGTGTATTCTTTCCAGTCTGACACAGTGTTCTCTGCTGCCACCTCTGTCCATGTCAGGAACTGTCCAGAGCAGTAACAAATCCCCATATAAAACCTCTCCTACTCTTCAGACTGGAAAGAATACACCACTTCCTGCAGGACATATAGCAGCTGATAAGTACTGGAAAAGTTGACATTTTTTTATAGAGGTAAATTACAAATTTCTGGCACCAGTTGATTAAAAAAAAAAAAAAAAAAGGTGAACAACCCCTTTAAGATATTTAGTTTTTCAGAGCTTGTAGTGTTAGCTGTGATGTTTTCTTTAAAGGGTTTTTCTCATCTGCCAATAATTCATCCCCGCGGTTCTAAGCTGAATTAGCTCGGCATTGCTGTGTCTCCCACTGAGCTCATACATGAGTCCAGGGAAAATCCAAGCCCCAGAAAGAATACTTACTAGCTTCCAAGGATCCTGGGCCACCAGAGTGCATTAGAGCTGAAAGCAGTGGTCGGGAGCCTAGGTAACAAGCCGCCCACAGTGTGGATGGAGAAAGGAGCCAAATTTGCTAATGCAATGCATTTGCAAAATTCTGTTTTTTAGCATTACCTATCTCCTAAAAAGAAAGTTTAGGGAATGGGATGGGAATACCCCTTTAAGTTTTATTTTTCTTTTATTAAAACAAGCAACAAAGCAACAAGACCTAAAATTGAAGTTGTGTGTGTGTGGGGGGGGGGGGGGGGGGGGGGGCGGCTCATTCTGGAAAGTCATCTGAAACAAGTTACTTTAAATAGCCGTGTGAGCTATCTGTCAAAAAAAGAGATAAAAGACCAAGAAAGCATCTTCAGAAGAAAAAAAAGACAAGTTATCTCAAGTATTTCTAGTCCTTGAAATGTTTATCCATGTTTGGGGTCATTATGTTTTCCGAGATAACTTGTAGTTTACATTATGTAAGGTTGGAGTTGAATGGGAGATCTCTTCTCACAAATTACTATTATAGACCATCTCTTTATAATTGGTGAGCCCCCCCATCACTTTATAAGAAAGTAACACCCCTTAAATATATCAAAATTTCAGTTGCTGTATGTCCTGCAGGAAGTGGTTTTCTTTCCAGTCTGACACAGTGCTCTCTGCTGCCACCTCTGTCCATGTCAGGAACTGTCCAGAGCAGGAGCTTACCAAAGCCGCCTTGACACATGGTGCATGATCTAGAGTTCACAGATTCCCTTTAAGTGTTGCAATCGATAGCAAGTATGGTATTTAAAGGGATAAATGACAGGTGTCAGAGGTGTCAAATGTTCAACCCACACCCCTACGAGTTGCTGATTGGTCACCATAGCGGTTGAATGGATTCTAAAGGCCTCCATGCCTGCCATGGTAGATCTGCTTTTGCAGCTTTCCTCAGACAGGCTATACTAGCAGAGCATTGATTGAACTGATCAATGCATTGAAATAGCATTACACTGATCAGTATTAGCCACCTAACAATTGTTTAAGTTAAATAGTGTAAAAAGAAAAATACAAACCTGTTTTTTCCCCATTTATTCCCACAAATAAAAATAAAAAAACCATATTTGTTATCACCGCGTACAGAAATGTCCAAACTACATGTCAGCTTGAAAAGTGCTCTGCATAAACAAGTGTGCTGGGACACATAGATGGGAGAGAAGCGCTCAGCCATGTGCTTCTCTCCCTGCTCATTCTAGTCTTTACAACCTATGAAGTTTTTGTTTTTGTTTTTTAGGCTATGTTCACACTGCGTATATGTCCGGCCGCATATTTTCGCGGCCGGACATATACGTGGTAAACTCCGGGTGGGGATTCACGCTACTTGCGGCCGGCTACGTACGGAGCGCGAACTTACGCCCGTAGTCTACTTACGCTTCCCGAGCGCCCTACGTAGCAATCTGACAGCGGTCTTTTACTTGGAAATCTTCGCCTAGCCCCGGACACCCCACAGAACCTTTTGGATCGGCACAAAAAGATGGCAAAATGAAGAAATCACCACTACGTACGGGACCGCATGTAACGCTACGGGCGTAAGTTACGGCATTTCCGTCCTCAAATAATGGTCTGGTTCATTTTTTTACGGCGCCGCGTAAGATCCGGGCGTAAGGTCTTACGTAGTGTGAACTGTGCAGCCGTAGATCGTATACTTTCCATTGTACGCAAACTATGTAAGTCTCCGGCCGATTATTCACGGAACGCGCTACGTCCGGAGACTTACATAGTGTGAACATAGCCTTAAAGTGATAGGTACAATTTAAATCTTACCCACTTTGCTTCGACTATAAATGCTGCAGAATTTTTCCCTTTTTTTATTTTTGCACTTGGCATAACTATAAACTAATAAACTCCATATATTGTTATGTCCAAATGCTGCAGAGCTGGAATCGTTCAGTACAATGGGTGAGGATATTGTGATGTGCTACTATACGTATTACAGAGGATGTCACCTTTGCACATCTCACATAGAAAGACATGTCAGAAGTAATTTTCAGTCAACTGAGACCCCCACTATACAACAAAGGGGCTTCAGTAAGCTTCACTACAGATATATCAGTGACATCTGTTCCCAGAAACTCATGAATGAATCCGACTAAGGAGAGCATAGTGGGGGTTATAGTTCAATGATCCTAAAATCTTATCAAAAGGGTCAATGAAAAGAGAGAAGATCTACCCTAAAGATAGTCATAACTCATCCGGCTCTGCTACATCTGTAAAGCATTCCTGCAGATATCCTCACCTTTTGAGCCTTAAAGATGTTCAGATCCTTCTGATGTGTCCAAGTCGCCTCTAACCACATCCAATGAAGATGGATAGAAACACTATTCCTGTGGCTCCTCTACGGCATGCGGAGTAGTGTAGTCCTGTTATATGGTATACACCATCAGTGACCCCATCTAGCTTGACTCTCGCTTGTCACTTTGTATTCTTCTCTCTCCTCTTCTTTTCGAGTAAAATTTTTTTTCCCCTTTGAGGGTCCAGAAGATGTTTTGAAGAGTTCTTCTGAGAACTGCGCACAGGGTGACGTCCAAGCACAACACAAGGGATGGAACCGAGCGAGCTCCTCTCCAAACACTGACTGCTGCTGACTGCAGGAATTGGAGCCACATCAGAAAGGAAGATTTAAGACGAGATTCCCAAAAATGTTTTTCAAATAAGGAAAAGCTTAAGTGGCCGTGCCCAGGCAGGAAATCCCACACGAGTACAGATACCCAGAACTGAATGTCAAATAGGTGTATCTGTTAATTCTTGCCTTCAGAGGGCCCCCTGATGAACCTCATACCAGGAAAACAGGCCGGACAGATATTCTGCCCTTTTCTATTGCTAAAAGAAATTAAGAAATTATGCCCCATTGCTATTTTTATTTAAAATTTATTATTGTAAAATTCTGGATCAGCAAGGTGCTGGATTTCTTGAAATTCCAAGGACATTTGTGTGGATGAAATCTCAGTGTTACCGTCCTGATATTGACTGACTGGTGGGTATGGGGAGAACTGGATGCATAGACCAGGGTGTCAAACTCAGGCACCCCAGCTGTTGCAAAACCACAATTCCCATCATGCCTGGACAGCCAAAGCCGAAGGCTTTGGCTGTCCAGGTATGATGGGAATTGTAGTTTCGCAACAGCTGGAGGGCATGAGGGCATGCGTTTGACACCCTTGATCTAGACATTCAGTTCTCCCTCTACCTATTATATGAAGGATATTATATAATACCTATCTACCTATTATATGAGGGATCTACCCTATCAACCTTCTATATAGGGAGTCTACTTTTATTTAACTAATGGGGAGTCCTAACTACCTATTGAGGGCACAAAAGAAGATGGTAACTGTATGGGGGCACAAACAAGGAGTGTGAGGGCACAAATACTGTTTGTACTTTTATTGTGTGGGTGCATAAAGTGTGTCTGTGGGGGTATTATTGGTGTGAGTTGGCATCATTATTATGGGGGGCTCCATAGACGGGAAGTTTGCGTTGAAGGGCAATAGGTGGGGGAGGATGCTGGAAATGGAGAAAATATGGCGGTCCAGCCCATATGGAGGGGGGGAGGGAGAAAATAGGACTCCAGTCATTGAAGAATCACCTCTAAACATTATGAAGAAGTTGTATCATAATAGACCCAAACATCCATGTACTGAATGGATTGTCCCACAAAGACAACCCCCTTTAAAGCCGTCACGGAGCGCGGATTAGTAACGCAGAGGGCCATAGGTGCCAGGAAACAAGCGTGACCCTGTATCTCCTATGGCTACACATATAAATGTAATATAACAGGTATGATTTTCCATTAAAAGTCTTCCCATTGGTATATATTACCGCTACACAGGTGTCTTTCCAATTTTTCACTTTATCAGAAGTATCTATCGTTCTTTTTATTACATAAGGGCAATGGCTGTATAGACTCTATCCACCATAGTCTCCTCTGAAAGAAATTAATTTATTTTTTGGGAGTATAAAACAAAAAGGAGCCTGTATAGTTTTTTTTTAATTTCCTTTAATTTCCCGCTACAGACAGGTCTATGGCTGTGATCTGGAGCCCTTATTGTATCTGGACGGTTGAGTACAGGGATGAATTCAGTGTGTTGGTAATTCACCTCCATATTTCTTACCCTGAAAGATGCTGCGAGGGATTTCTATCTGTATAAATTATAAGCCAAATAAATGTACAGTGGTACCTTGGTTTAAGAGTAACTTGGTTTAAGAGCGTTTTGGTTTAAGAGCTCACAGTTTTTTCAAAATTGTGACTTGGTTTAAGAGCATTGCTTTGGTTTAAGAGCTCCCTGTACTGGGTGGGAGGGGGAGTGGGGGAGGGACATGGTCTGCATAGCAGGGTCTACAGCACTGTACTCTGACCCAGGAAGTCTCCCTCACCTTCCAAATCATAGCAGATCCACTTCAGGCTGGGGCTTACATCAGGGGACAGGACTGTGGAGGTAATCTCTCCATAGCTGTAACCCCTCCCTCCCCGGACAGAGAGTGCTGCATGTATGTGCCCACATCTGCCCTGCTCATTCCTTCCTGCTCCCTGCAGTCTCTGTCCGCCCTTGTGTTTCCCATTCTATCCATTACTGTACAGTAACTTATAATATCACATATTCTGCTGTTTCTGAATGTTTGTTTCATCTGTTTTACATGTTATTCAGTATAATAAATATTTATTTTTGGGGTGTGGAACCAATTGTCTGCATATCAGTGATTTCTTATGGGAAAATTTGCTTTGGTTTAAGAGTGGATTTGGATTACAAGCGCAGGCCTGGAACGAATTATGCTCGTAATCCAAGGCACCACTGTATAATGTAATATCAGAAACCATGTATCCTGCAAACATAAGGAAAATACTGCATCTTCTATATCGGACTGGCTGAGTTTTTTTTTTTTTTTTTTCAAATTTGTCAGATACAAAATTAGGGATGAAATGATAATATAATAATTAATATTAATAATAAAAAAATAATAATAGTAATAATAATGATAAAAAAAACCTCATACAAGTACCCCTTTAGGCTGGGTTCACACACAGTATATTTCAGTCAGTATTGTGGTCCTCATAGCAACCAAAACCAGGAGTGGATTAAAAACACAGAAAGGATCTGTTCACATAATGTTGTAATTGAGTGGATGGCCGCCATTTAATGGCAAATATTTGCTGTTATTTTAGAACAACGGCTGTTATATTGAAATAATGGCCGTTATTTACTGTTATATGGCGGCCATCCACTCAATTTCAACATTGTGTGAACAGATCCTTTCTGTGTTTTTAATCCACTCCTGGTTTTGGTTGCTTTGAGGACCTGACATGAGGACCAAATACTGCCTGAAATATACTGTGTGTGAACCCAGCCGGGGTACTCCGGCCCAGCCAATTTTGGATAAGGATATTATAATTGTATTACCTAAATTGACAACATCATACACCCCCTATGATTTATAATGGCACACATAACTGTAGAAAAAAAGTTTTTTAATTATTATTTTTATTATTCAGGATTATTTTTTGTATGCCTTTTTGTGTGCCATTATAAATCATAGGGGGTGTATGATGTTGTCAATTTAGGTAATACAATTATAATATCCTTATCCAAAATTGGCCTTGGATGTTATCACATGGGGTGCTTTGATGTTTTTTTTTTTTTTTTAATCCAAAATGTGGTTTGTTTTTCTGTTTGTTTGTTTTTGAACATTCCTGGGGAACCTTTTGCCCTCCAGCTGTTGCAAAACTACAATTCCCATCATGCCTGGCCAGCCAAAGCCTTTGGATTTAGCTGTCCAGGCATGATGGGAATTGTAGTTTTGCAACAGTTGGAGGGCAACGGGTTTCCCATCTCTGCTTCTATAGAGTAACAGTCACACCTAGCATTTGGTATAAAAAGAAACTGCATCGATTGCTTGTGACATCGCCCGCTAAATTATGATTGAGCTTTAGGGTGTTGTTTTTTTTTAATTGCAAAGAGGCATAAGGGTGAAGGGGTGTCTGCTTAGGTCTCAGTGTGTATGTGTAACAGCTTTGTGAGAGGACTTTGAGGGAGATTTATCAAACATGGTGTAAAGTGAAACTGGCCCAGTTGCCCCTAGCAACCAATCAGATTCCACCTTTCATTTTCCAAAGAGTCAGTGAGGAATAAAAAGTGGAATCTGATTGGTTGCTAGGGGCAACTGGGCCAGTTTCACTTTACACCATGTTTGATAAATCTCCCCTTTTAGGCTATGTTCACACTACGTAAACGTACGGCCGTTCTTGGAGGTTCTGATGTGGGCGCGCGCTTATGCTCCCGCATCAGAACCCTGCGGCCGAAAGATCACCCGGCTGGTACTTAAGTACCAGCTGGGATGATCCGTGCAGAGACCGGCCGTTCTGTGACCTGGCCGGGTCACGGAACGGCCGATCTCCATACGTTGTGTGAACATAGCCTTATGTTGTATGTAAGAGGCTATCTGTTAAAGGGGTACTCCGGCCCTGCAGTATAATCTGTGTACGGCTGGGGAGGGGGTTGAAATAAAAGCCGGAGGTGACTTACCTCCGGCTTCTATTCCATTCAGCGGTCGTAGCGGAGTCCCGCCTCTCTCGCAGCTCTAACAGGAAGCAGGGCGGGGGTACAGGGCGGCACGAGTCGCTTCTATTTCAACCCCCTCCACGGCCGTACACAGATTATACTGCAGGGCCGGAGTACCCCTTTAAAGGGGAGATTTATCAAACATGGTGTAAAGTGAAACTGGCCCAGTTGCCCCTAGCAACCAATCAGATTCCACTTTTTATTCCTCACTGACTCTTTGGAAAATGAAAGGTGGAATCTGATTGGTTGCTAGGGGCAACTGGGCCAGTTTCACTTTACACCATATTTGATAAATCTCCCTCAAAGTCCTCTCACAAAGCTGTTACACATACACACTGAGACCTAAGCAGACACCCCTTCACCCTTATGCCTCTTTGCAATAAAAAAAAAAAAAACACCCTAAAGCTCAATCATAATTTAGCGGGCGATGTCACAAGCAATCGATGCAGTTTCTTTTTATACCAAATGCTAGGTGTGACTGTTACTCTATAGAAGCAGAGATGGGAAACCCGTTGCCCTCCAACTGTTGCAAAACTACAATTCCCATCATGCCTGGACAGCTAAATCCAAAGGCTTTGGCTGGCCAGGCATGATGGGAATTGTAGTTTTGCAACAGCTGGAGGGCAAAAGGTTCCCCAGGAATGTTCAAAAACAAACAAACAGAAAAACAAACCACATTTTGGATTGAAAAAAAACAAAAAACATCAAAGCACCCCATGTGATAACATCCAAGGCCAATTTTGGATAAGGATATTATAATTGTATTACCTAAATTGACAACATCATACACCCCCTATGATTTATAATGGCACACAAAAAGGCATACAAAAAATAATCCTGAATAATAAAAATAATAATTAAAAAACTTTTTTTCTACAGTTATGTGTGCCATTATAAATCATAGGGGTGTATAATATTGTCAATTTAGGTTACATAAATACTTTTTTTGTTGGATTTTGTAGCCTATAGTACCTTTCCTTTTTTGTTTGTTTTTTGTGTGTTTTTTTTCCCCTCAAAATGGAGCATAAATTATCAATGTAAGTTATTTTTCCTGCAGTTTTTCCCCTAGTGTTTTTTTTTTTGTAGGACATACAAAAAAAACATCTTACATGTGTGATAAACTGAAAAGAAAATGCTTGTAAAAAATAAAAAAAAAGCTTCAAATCTCATACAGTGGCTTTAAAATAATTCCCAGATATATGACAACTTCCACACATTATGTGCCATAGTTCTTATGTACAGATCCTTACTGAGGATAGCCCAACCTTTAATCACACGTATGTACAAAATAAAAAAAGAATCTGAAAAAAAGTATAATCTTGCCATAATCGTATAAATTTTACAATTCTTGTGCAAACAACCTGTAGCCTAACAATATCCTAGCAAACATCAAAACATTAACCTGTGTTCCTGTAGTTATCTATGGACAGGATGCTGCAATGATGAGAGTGATGGTGAAATGTTCCCATTAACTCCACTACAATCATAAGTGGGGCAAATATACCCATAACCAGTAACATTATTGTTGAGGCTATGCTCCCACACAGTATTTTTGCTCATGTATTATGCAACCAAAACCAGGAGTGGATTAAAAACAAGGAAAGGTTATGCTCACACACTGTTGAAATTGAGTGGATGGCCATTTAACAGCAAAAAATGGACGTTATTTCAAAACAATGGCCATTGTTTTAAAATAATGCCAAATTTTTGCCATTAAGTGCTGGCTATCTACTCAATTTCAGCAGTGTGTGAGCATAGCCTTTCCTTGTTTTCAATAAACTCCTGGTTTTGGTTGAAAAATACTGCGCAAAAAAACTGTGTATGAACATAGCCTAAAAGTTGGATGGTCCAGAATTAACTCCGATATCCTATAAACTTCGTCTTTGAAAACACAAAGTAAGACGGACAGAAGTGTATGCGAGAGTTGAGCAAGTTTCTTACCTTATATTTCCCGAGAGGATTGGGGTCAGAACTGTCCTCTGTCTTGTAAGGCGTATGAACCTCATTGCCGCTGTTTACAGAAGCCTGACAGATCTTAATTGAAAAAGATGCCTTCAGCTCTCCAACTCAAGGAGTCACAAGTGTTATCTGCCGAGCGCTTCCTGTTTGGAACTTTTCAGCTGGATAATTAGGCGAAAAAGTGTGGGAAACAAGAGAAGGGTCCATGATGTGACCCACTCCAGCTCCTCCGCCACAAGTCAATGGGTTGAAGATGGAAACCAAGGTTGAACGAGATCAGTGCTGACTTTGATGAAGAGCTGAGTGATATAGTGAAGCCCATAAACTTCTTTATAGTAGCTGATCATCTAATACACTGGTGTTTAGGATCTGGGACCACTCGTGTGATGGTGGTATGTGGGGTCCATGAAAGCACATAACTTACTATTACTTATATAACATGTTTATGGTTCACACATTTTTTTTTCTTCAATGACACTTTGTAACTATAGAACAGGGGTCCTCAACTGGTGGACCGCGGTCTGAACGCAGACCGCAGAGGCCAGCTGTCGGGACCCCTGCTGCAGCTCAGTATTCCTGTATACTGAGCTGCGTTCTGCACAGTATCTATGAGCGCTCATAACGAGCACCCACAGTTACCATGCAGCAGCACTGACAGAAAGGAAGCCATTGGCTCCCTCCCTGTCAGTCACTCTTGTGGCTGCAGCGGCCACAAGAGGGAAGAGAAGAGGAGACGCTGGACCCGGGTCAGTATAAGTGTTTGGTTTTTTATGTTATATGCTATATGGGAGGGGGGGATATATACTACTGGGGGGATGTGTACAGGGAGACTATATACTACTGGGGGGAGCTCACAGTGGGGCTATATACTACTGGGGGAGCTCACAAGGGGGCTACATACTACTAGGGGAGCACATGGAGGCTATATGCTACTGGGGGGGAAGCACACAGGGGGGCTATATGCTACTAAAGGAGCGCACAGGGGGGCTATATACTACTGGGGGAGAGCACAGGGGGCTATATACTACTGGGGGGAGAGCGCACAGGGGGGCTATATAAGGGCTGGTGAGAGAGAAAAAAAATGCCAGTTTTCCCACTAATAAGCATCAATTTTGTATGTAAATATTTCAACATTTGTGAAAAGTAACAAAACACATTTACTACTGATGTTCAGCTTGAACCTTCACCTGACAATAGACCCAGTAAGTGGACCTTCACTTAGGGTGCCTTCACACCTACCGGATCCACAGCGGATCTCACTTCTGCGGATTCAAAGCGAGAACCGCTGCGTATCCGGTATCAATTCACCCCTATGATAGCATATATTCGCAGCGGGATTGACATCCCGCTGTGAATATGTGCTTTAACTCCCTGGTGCCCGCAGCCCCGCCGTCACATCCCCCATCCCCGGAGGCGGCACATTCCCCCCCCCCCCCCATCCCGGCCACATACCCCCATCTCCGGCCCACCGCCGCGAGCATACATTACCTGCTCGGCGGCGCGGCTGCAGTGAGGCTCCCGGCTCCGATCCCGCTCAGCTGATCTGGGGGGATGTGGCCGGGATGGGCGGATGCACCGGGGATGCAACGGCGGGCTGCGGGCACCAGGGAGTTAAAGCACATATTCACAGCGGGATGTCAATGAATATGTACTATCATAGGGGTGAATTGATACCGTTCTCGCTTCGAATCCGCAGAAGTGAGATCCGCTGTGGATCCGGTAGGTGTGAAGGCACCCTAAAAGTTGTTGAGTACCCTTGCTACAGAAAAATTAAAGGGGTATTCATTCCCCTACTGATTAATAGGTTGACTTGTAGGTCTCGTCTAGTTTAATACTTTTGCAAATAAATTCATTTAGCAAAATTGTCTTTTTCCTGATATGCCTGAATCTTCCCTCCTATTGTTGACAGCTTGTTGTCTAGGTTACCAACCACCACTCTGCTCTAAAAGCAGCAAAGTGGTCTGGCTATATTATACATAGCAACATTCTATTTTAGTATACTGTATATACACTATGGGGGAGATTTATCAAACTGTTGTACAGTAGAATTGTCTTAGTTGCCCCTAGCAACCAATCAGATTCCACTTTTCATTCCTCTCAAATACGTTAAAAAATTAAAGGTGGAATCTGATTGGTTGCTAGGGGCAACTAAGACAATTCTACTTTTACACCAGTTTGATAAATATGGAGCCACTGGAGAGAGGCAAGTATAGCACTCGTCTGTTTCCAGCAGCTCCATAGAGAATGAATGGAGCTGCAGGTCACAGGGCGCAATTCATAACAAAGGAGCACATACAGTTAAATAAGGCGCTATGATTGAACAGCCAGGAGCCATTGGCTCCCAACCTTGCCATTGTCTGCTATGGCCAGAGGCAGCCTGAAGAGGCCGCTACCTTCCCCCAGTGACATAATTCATGCACACAGAAACAGAAGACCATAGGAGAAGCCAAAGGGGGACTCTCCCCCTCCATGACGTCCTGAGCTGGGCCTCCCTCCGCAGTGCTGGATGGATCATGGGATCTCCCCAGCAGGGCAGAGCGATGATGTCATTGCGCCTGCCGGATGATCCATCCCCCTGGCGCACAGAAGGGAGAGGTGAGCTAGAAGAGGGAAGACCCGTCCCCTGGCCGGATTAGGTGAGTATGCCTTTTTGTTTGTTTGTGTTACTATGGGGGATCAGCAGGGGGCATTACTATGGGGGGATCAGCAGGGGACATTACTATGGGGGGGGGGTCAGCAGGGGCATTACTATGGGGGGATCAGCAGGGGACATTACTATGTAGGATCAGCAGGGGATATTACTATGGGGGGGTCAGCAGGGACATTACTATGGGGGGATCAGCAGGGACATTACTATGGGGGGGTCTGCAGGGGCATTACTATGGGGGGATCAGCAGGGGACATTACTATGGGGGATCAGCAGGGGCATTACTATGGGGGGATCAGCAGGGGACATTACTATGGGGGGATCAGCAGGGGACATTACTATGGGGGGATCAGCAGGGGAAATTACTATGGGGGATCAGCAGGGGACATTACTATGGGGTATCAGCAGGGACATTACTATGGGGGGGTCGGCAGGGACATTACTATGGGGGGATCAGCAGGGACATTACTATGGGGGGGTCAGCAGGGGCAGTACTATGGGGGGATCAGCAGGGGACATTACTATGGGGGATCAGCACGGGCATTACTATGGGGGGATCAGCAGGGGACATTACTATGGGGGGATCAGCAGGGGACATTACTATGGGGGGATCAGCAGGGGACATTACTATGGGGGATCAGCAGGGGACATTACTATGGGGGATCAGCAGGGGACATTACTATGGGGACAAAGGACATTTTTACTATATGGGGGGCACAGCATGAGGACATTATTACTATATTGGGGACATAGCACGGGATCCTACATACGGGACCCACAAACCTCCTTACTTTACTGCACATAACACCAAGCAGCAGAATTACTACTGTATGGGAGCCTATGGGTGGGAAGGAAGTTGCTGGAAATGTGCGGAGCCTAAGATGGTTTGTCTGACAGGTTCTGAAGGGAAGAATTGTAGCTGCAAGAAATCATCATGGAGGTCTGGGCCAGATGGAGAGAAAACGGAGAGCGATCCCCTCAGATCAAAGAAGACGTCACCTGTGAGTTACTGAATTACGTTTTTTATTTCCCGGTATTTTGTCAAACTTTATTTGACCTGTATGCTGGGACCCTTCACAGCATCTCTCCATTCTGTGTAGGGGATCAGCAGTGTATTATATACTTATTATCCTCCTTCTGTATGAGTGTGTATATATCTCCCCATTCTGTGTAGGTATACAGCAGTGTATTATATACTTATTATCCTCCTGTATGAGTATGTATATATATCTCCATTTTGTGTAGGTATACAGCAGTGTATTATATGCTTATTATCCTCCTGTATGAGTATGTATATATCTCTCCATTCTGTGTAGGTATACAGCAGTGTATTATATACTTATTATCCTCCTGTATGAGTATGTATATATCTCTCCATTCTGTGTAGGTATACAGCAGTGTATTATATACTTATTATCCTCCTGTATGAGTATGTATATATATGCTCAAGAGATAGATATATCAACACTCATACAGGAGGGGGGATAATAAGTATATAATTACACTGCTGTATACCTACACAGAATGAGGAGATATATTCACACTTATATAGAGAATCGAGAGAGAGAGACCCGAGACCCTCTAACAATGATGCCACATAATTTGCTATACAAAGAGGCCCACTGAGGCTCTCTCGACCAAGGGCCCACAAAATCCTGGAGCCGGCCCTGACAAAGGATTACACAGCAAGACCTATTCAGAGGTCAGAGAGGTCAGTGCTGAGTTCAGAGGAGATAGCCCGGTGATGTAGCTTTAAATTAACTCTTTGTTGCCCTGTTTTGGTGCCTCATCTCCCTCCACCATTCCCCTCTCCATAAGAGAACCATGAAGACAGGGGGGAGAACTTCAAACTGCTTTTTTATGATTAAAATGCATTTTTCGGCTAATAAACCCAATTACAAAGTTTCTTAAAATCGCCTGTACTATTGATTTCTGAAAAAAAAATAATGTAAACAACAGTGACACTTTAACCCCTAGACGACCCAGGACGTAGGGTTACGTCATGAAAGCCTGTCACCAGACGACCCTGGACGTAACTGTACGTCCTGGGTGGTTCTCCCGCTATGAAGCGCGCTCCGGAGCGGAGCGCGCTTCATAGGAGGTGGGGGCCGGCTGCAGTGAGCGGCGCGACCGCGGCGTTTAAGTGTAAGTGACAGGGGAAGTCCCCTGTCACTTACTGATCGTTGAAACCGACCCCCGGAGGTCTCTTACCTGCCTCCGTGCGGTCCGATCGGCGATCTGCTACACTGAGCCTGCACAGGTAGGCTCAATGAGCAGAGCGCCGATAACACTGATCAATGTGTAGAGATCAATCAGTGTAGAAATCAAACTAGTGAATGTAAAAGTCCCCCAAAGGGACTTCAAATGTGTAAAAAAAAAAAGTTCAAAACACTATTACACTACCCCAAAACCCCTCCCCCAATAAAAGTTGAAATAACCCCCCCCCTATCCCATTATATAAATAAAACATATAAAAATAAATAAATAGATAAACATATAATATACCGTAGCGTGCGTAATTGTCCGATCTATTAAAATATAACAAGGGTCATTGTGATCGGTGAACGGCGTACACGAAAAGAGGGAAAAAAGTGCGCGGATTACCCATTTTATGTTACATTATATATTTTAAAAAATCAATAAAAAGTGATCAAAACGTCCGATCTTCACAAATATGGTATTAATAAAAACTAGAGATCATGGTGGAAAAAATTACACCCCATACAGCCCCGTAGGTGAAAAAATAAAACTGTTATAAGCGTCACAATAAGCCCATTTTATTAATATTTAATTGCCAAAAAAAAGGATTTCATAAAAAAATACATATATAACATTAGAGAATCTGTGTAACCTGCATATGGTTGTGTTCAGACTGACCTATAGAGTAATAATATCATGTCGCTTTTACCATATAGTGCATTACGTAGACACAGGAACCCCCCAAACGTTACCATATTGCATTTTTTTTTACGATTTCACCAATTTATATCTTCATAAATAATATATTTGGAATTCCATCATACATGTTATGGTAAAATGAATGACGCCATTACACAGTACAACTATTCCTGTAACAAATAAGCACTTACATGGCTTGTAGATAGAAAACTGAGAGTGCTAGAGCTCTTAGAAGGGGAGGAGGGAAAAACGAAAACACTAAGATCAAAATTTGCGCAGTCCACTGGGTCATTTTGGGCCTAGTCCTCAAAGGGTTAAATATTTTTTTCAAAAAGTAAATATTTTTTTCTGTTGAAGAAGTTTATGAAAGGGGTTAGTAATTCTGCCTTTTAAAACTGATCAGCCATCAATATTAGATCAGTTGGGGTCTGACTCCCAGCACTCCCCCACCGATCAGCTGTAGAGGAGGAGGGGCAGGAAACCTTGGCCCTCCAGCTGTTGCAAAACTACAACTCCCATCATGCATTAGCTTTGGCTGTCCAGGCATGATGGGAGATGTAGTTTAGCAACAGCTGGAGAGCCAAGGTTCCCTACCCCTGTACTAGTGATATATTTAACCAGAAACAGAAGATGTTGGGGGAAAAAAAAAAAAACACTTGGTACGACAAAAGGGACTATGAAGCATTGTGTGGGTGGTGGTTTATCTATTTGGTCTGCCATGCCAAGATTACATCATAAGCATTAAGCACTCCTCTTCATTACTGAATAGAATTATATCGCTTATTATAACGTTACGACCAAAGTGCTAAGGTTTAGGAGGAATTCTAATATTTTGGACCTTATTCCTGTAGCGTCAGATACGTTTCTTACCACTAGATGGCAGTATGGGCCTCTGCAGCTTTCCTTTGGTTGATGCTGGCAAAAGGAACAAAAACATTACCTTCTAAAAATAAAAAAATGTTTTTTTTGTTTGTTTTTTTTTATAATCCTGTTATTTCTCCATTATATCAGTTTCTGGACAAAGGTGAGCGACTACAGGTATGGTGTGTATTACAGCTTCTACTAGGATTGTCAGTCAGCTTATCTAACATCCTGGATGAAACCGCTGCTCAGTGCAGTAATAGGGGGAATGGGGGTGTTCTACAATATTAGGGGTAGGGAACCTTGGCTCTCCAGCTGTTGCAAAACTACAACTCCCATTATGCCTGGACAGCCAAAGCTAAAGCTCTATACCAGGCATGATGGGAGTAGTAGTTCCCTGGACTATATCATTAGGTAGGCAGGGGTATCAAACTCACGGCCCTCCAGCGGTTACAAAACTACAATACCCATCATGCTTTGGCTGTCCAGGCATGATGTCAACTGTAATTTTGCAGCAGTTGGAGGGCCGTGAGTTTCACACCTGAGGTCTAAGGATATTCTGCTACTAAAAAGTATTGTCGCATTTGTATTCAGTGTATTTCGAAACCTAAAAATATGCTTGTTTTTATAAGAAAGAAATGGGACTCAAGTTTACCGTTTAAAGGGGTACTCCAGTGAAAACCTTTGTCTTTCAAATCAACTGATATCAGAAAGTTATATAGATTTGTAATTTACTTTTATATAAAAAAAAAATCTCAAGTCTTCCTATACTTATCAGCTGCTGTATGTCCTGCAGGAAGTGTTGTTTTATTTCCAGTCTGACACAGTACTCTATGCTGACATCTTTGGCCCATAGAAAACCTCTCCTGCTCTGGGCAGTTCCTGACAGCCAGAGCCAGAGAGCCCTGTGTCAGACTGAAAATAAAACATTTCCTGCAGGACATACAGCAGCTGATAAGTATGAGAAGCTTTGAGATTTTTTAATAGAAGTAAAATACAAATCTATATAACTTTTTGACACCAGCTGATTTGAAAGAAAAAGACTTTCAGTGGACAACCCCTTTAAGCCTTTTTCTTTTCTTCTCACAGGGTTTTCTATGGAAATGGAATCTGTCACTAGGTTTATTCCACCTTAAATGAGGGCAGCATAAACTGGTGACAGAAATGCTGAACAGATCGGTGTATTACTTACATAATTCTGTTCAGCCGTTCTTCTAATATGCAGGAGAATGGGGTTCTTACCACACCTCTTCCCCCAGCCGCTGATTGACAGATGACTGCCTATACACAGCATGGATACATAACTGCCAATCAGCAGCTGGTGGGTGGAGTTTGCTGGTGCTAATGAATATCCAGGACTTTTGAGCTCATGCACATAATGGAGAGGGCTACTCATTGTCCATGGTATTCAGGAGGAGATCTCTGGATCAGCTGCACATAATGTAAGTGATACATCATTCTATTTAGCCTCTGTCACTAGTGTAGGCTACCCTGAGAAAGGACAGCCTAAACCTACTGACAGAGTCTCTTTAAAAAACTCTCCTTTGTTGGGTGCAACTCTTAATACGTTAAAGTGACTCTGTACCCACAATGTGACCCCCCCCCCCCAATCGCTTGTACCTTTGGAAAGCTGCTTTTAATCCAAGATCTGTTCTGGGGTCCGTTCGGCAGGTGATGCAGTTATTGTCCTAAAAAACAACTTTTAAACTGGCAGCCCTGTGCCCAACGGCCGTGGCCTAGATTGTGTATGCATTAAGCTGGCACACCCTCTCTGTCCCTCCTCCCCACCCTCCTCATCATTAGGAATACTCCAGACAGATTGTCTCCTATTCATCACCTGCGTCAGCACGGTACATGGGCTGGATGGTTGAGGCACCTGTGCAATGTTCAGACAGGAGAAAACGTTCCAGTGGCATTCCTAATGATGAAGAGGGTGGGGAGGAGCGAAGGAGGGGTGGTGCAACGTTAGGGCACAGATACTCCCGTTGGGCACGGGGCTGCAAGTTTAAAAGTTGTTTTTTAGGACAATAACTGCATCACCTGCCGAACGGACCCCAGGACAGATCTTGGATTAAAAGCAGCTATCCGAAAGTACAAGTGTTTTTTTTTTTGGGGGGGGGGGGGTCAGATTGTGGGTACAGAGTCACTTTAAGGGAATACACGGCCAAATCCACACACAATCCAGAGATCATTGGTGCAATCCTCCAGGCAAGATGGGCAAGCCGTGACTCAGTAAACAAGCACAGATCTACAAACTTACATGGAATTGTATGTGAGGTGAAGGTGAGAATAAGGAAAAGTTGTGAAGGAGGATACTGGCCGGACGCACTTTCATGAAGGTTCCATCTCAAAACACGAGACTTAAATGGACACTATCACTAAAAATATCTTCTAATATATAATCAGACATGTCAAAAGATAGTGATCACAGCGGGTTTCACTGCTGAAACCCAGTCCCCGACCCGCCACTCATTCTGTCAATATTTTTTCATGGAGAATATTGACGGACTGTGTGGCCGGCCGGAGAGTACCCAGCTTTATTTTCTGATCTGAGCAGGTACACTTTAAGGATCTGTGATAACATTGTTGTGGACATAAGAGCATATTAGGACTGTTCACATCTTGGTTTTGGCCACACTGGAGCTGTATATTATATGAGTACTGGCATATAGGCAAACCCTATGTGTATCCAAAAATTTCAAGCAGAGTCCTCGTGTCGGTCTCTGCTTGAAGTTCCACCTGTACCATAGACTCAATGATATTCTGAAGCTCAATCCGCTATCTGCACAAAGAATTGACAAGTCAATTCTATGGTCGGACTGAGCTTCAAAATATCATTGAGTCTATGGACAGGCCAAACTTCAAGCTGAGACTGCCATGTGGATTCCGCTTGAAATTTCTGCCCAAATTCCATAGTGTGCTCATACCCCAATACATGATCTGTTGGTGGCCCTTGAGGACTGGAGACTCCCTTTAACTCTTCAGAAGCAGCTGTGTCCACCCCGTTCAGCTGATAAATATTAAATATAAAAGCAAATGTTCAGGCTTGTGACTGCCAATAGCTGAATTCACCACTCCGACCACTAACCGACCAGCATCTCCCTAGCACCATAAGAATGAGACTAGGGCTGAGAGATATAGCAGCAAAAAAAAAAAAAAAAATTAATGTTATGGACAATTCTCGATTTAAATTTTTTTTTTTTTTTTTGCTAAATATCACTATCTGTACCTATCCCTACTCTTCCCTGCATTATCCCCCTGTGTTAGTAGAGTGACTGTATAAACAGCCCAAGCAGTGTACATGGAGGAGACAATACAGAGTCTACACACACACACTGGGCGAGATGGCTAAATAACAGAACATTTTTCTCCCTGCAGTATCAGATACTATTTTAATGACGTTCGAGACAACTGGATTGCTTCCCACTGTAACAGTGCGCCCATGTAGTAGACAAGCCCCCTCTGTACCCCCATATAACATAGGAGATCCTCTTTGTGCCTCCATCTTGGTAGGATGTAGTAGTGGAGGTAAAGTGGATAAGGGGTGAAGTAGTGCAGGTATAGATGAGAGGTGTATTAGTAATACAGATGAGGGGGGATTAGTAGTAGTACAGGTATAAATGAGGGGTGTATTAGTAGTAAAGATGAGGGGTGTAGTAATACAGGTATAGATGAGAGGTGGCTGGGGCAAACTAGGGGTGACCAAGGGGGACTGGGACAGTTGGAATTGACTGAAGAGGGACTGGGACAGGAGTGCACAAAGCCCTCTTCCTCCCCTCCCAGCACACATGCAGGTCCCTGGAGGAGGCTCAGGGACTGTAGTGGTGATAGTGTCGCTGCCATTACTGGAGCTGTACAGCGGGATCGGAGGGTGCAGAACCCGCTGTACAGCTCCTGGACAAGCAGCGACGCCATCACCACTCCATAGACTGGGGACCAGCATGTGATGCCGGGAGGGGAGCGGGACGCGATATGTATAGCTAGGGGAGGTCAGTTGCGGCTGTTAGGCGGACTGCCCAACCAACCTGCACCTCACCTCCAGCCCGCCACTCCACACATCGCCGCACGCTTGACCTGCACCTCCAGCCTGGCCACCCAACACTCCATGCTGCTCCACCCACAATGATTTTTTGTGAAAATAGAATTTATAATTTTCACAAAAAATCTAAATCGATTCTAACCTTCTGGGCAAATTAAGTCGGTAAAATATATACTGTATATATGCACTGTGTATACATATACGTATATATTTTATGAGCACAGTGCACACGCCTTATAGAGCAAGACCACAGTGCACACTCTCCCGCTCTCTCTATCTATCTATCTATATATACATATACACACACACACACACACACACACATGTATAGTCCTCTATGTACACAGCACCAGTCACTCACACCTTAGAGCTGAGACCGGGGACTGTGCGGTGGCCTGGACAATTGGCCTCCTCCAGACTCTTCCCCCCCCCCCCCCCCCCCCCGTATGAAAGTAGCGGCGGGGATGCGGGTGTAACAGACAGCGCTAGGGCCAGAGGCTGGGCATCGGTGTGTGTCCCCCAGACTCCCAGTAGGCTGCCCAGTGCTTAAAGATTGCAGCCCGGCGGTGATCTCCTTGGTGTGGGCGGCCTAGCAGGTGGCGCTCTGACCTGCAGGAGAAGCAGCTTGCCGCTCCAGACCATGCTTAGGCTGGAAGCCGCCAGTAACTGCACACCCGGGCTCTGCACACCACTGCTTCCTTGCTTACAATTTTCAAAGGAATTCTAACGGATTCTGATATTCTAGGCGAATTAATTTGACTGAGCTAAACAACCTTCCATTATACTTTCCCAGTAGATCTCTGATTGGAGCTTGTAGATATCCAGAGACCGTCCGCAGCAGCCGCTCCATCCAGCTGTACAGAACCAATCGTCAGCTCCACAACAAACCTGCTGTCTGTGAGAACACCCTCAAAGCTGCTCATACACATCTGTACTGCTCAATACCAGGTAAATCCACTACAGTCACACTGTATACATACATTTCCCAGCCAAGTTTGTTGGTATAAACTATTTAAAAAAGGTACACAAGACCTTAAAACAAATGCCATCTTAAAGGAGAAGACCCAAGAAATAAAGAAAGCAGAAAGGCAGGGGTGTGGGACCATAAGTAAATATACAGTACTGCTCCCAGGTACAGCTGACAGGCAGCAGCCTCCTGCAGCAATGTTATGTACCCAGATGATTGACTGCCCACTCAGCCAATCAGTGACTGGGGCAAGACTCTGATCAGTAACTATCCCAATTTCCAGCCAGTGGCCATAAACAAGACCCAGGAGAGGCGCTGTGGGGACTGGTAAATATACATTACGTTCCCACACCCCATGTTTTTTTTTTTTTTTTTTACTTTCATGGAACTTCTCTTTTGAGATATACCTGTCAGAAGTTTCATCTGACTGATCTTTAGAACCAGCAGGGAGAAGTGCACAGACAGACTGCATAGGAAGTATATAAGCTCATGCCTGTATGACACCTGTAGAAAGTTGGTATGGCATAAGCCAAAATGCACAAGGCCCTATCAACCTAAAAGTGTAACAATGATATGTATCCTGCATGGTTTGTCTCCTCAGTCACAGCCCGAAAGCTCAGAGAAGTTGTAGGAATATACAGGACGCCGTCCGCACCGGCCAGAGGACCGGGGACAGACATGATCTCCAACGTCATGGAACGGGATTGTACGTCACTGCGCCACAAGGCACTACGCTCCCATACGCCACAAGGACAGGGCCTGCGGGAGCGACCCCACAGGATATCCACGTTGGTTAAAACAAGCCACTCAATTAACCTGATCAAAAACTCACACAGCCCAAGGGCCAGCAAAATGCAGAACAGCTCATAACTAGAAAACTCACACAAAAAGGAATAATACCAAAGATGTGTTCAGTCCTGGAGACATCACCTACAAAAAGACATTATTAGCCAGGGCAAAGAAGGGCTACAAAAATGGCAGAAGGTCTCAAGCATCCAAGTCTTTTCTGATTTGGGAGGAGAGTGTCACAAATGATTAAAGGGGTTATCCAGCGCTACAAAAACATGGCCACTTTCCCCCTACTGTTGTCTCCAGATTGGGTGGGGTTTTGAAACTCCGTTCCATTTAAGTAAATGGAGCTTAATTGCAAACCGCACCTGAACTGGAGACAACAGTAGGGGGGAAAGGTGGCCATGTTTTTGTAGCGCTGGATAACCCCTTTAACCCTTTAAGGACATGGCCCATTTTCGTTTTTACGTTTTCGGTTTTTCCTCCTTGTGTTTAAAAGGTCATAGCACTTGCATTTTTTCACCTAGAAACCCACATGACCCCTTATTTCTTGCGTCACTAATTGTACTTTGCAATTACAGGCTGAATTTTTGCATAAAGTACACTGCGAAACCAGAAAAAAATTCAAAGTGTGGTGAAATTGAAAAAAAAAACGCATTTCTTTTATTTGGGGGAAATGTGTTTTTACGCCATTCGCCCTGGGGTAAAACTGACTTGTTATGCATGTTCCTCAAGTCGTTACGATTAAAACGATATATAACATGTATAACTTATATTGTATCTGATGGCCTGTAAAAAATTCAAACCGTTGTTAACCAATATACATTCCTTAAAATCGCTCCATTCCCAGGCTTATAGCGCTTTTATCCTTTGGTCTATGGGGCTGTGCGAGGTGTCATTTTTTGCGCCATGATGTGATCTTTCTATCGGTACCTTGATTGCGCATATACGACTTTTTGATCGCTTTTTATTACATTTTTTCTGGATTTGATGCGACCAAAAATGCGTAATTTTGCACTTTGGGATTTTTTTGCGCTGACGCCGTTTACCGTCTGAGATCAGGAATGTGATTAATTAATAGTTCGGGCGATTACGCACGCGGCGATACCAAACATGTTTATTTATTTATTTATTTGTTTACTTTTATTTAAAACCTGGGAAAAGGGGGGTGATTCAGACTTTTATTAGGGGAGGGGGATTTTTACTATTAACAACACGTTTTGTTTTTTTTTTTACACATATACTAGAAGCCCCCCTGGGGGACTTCTAGTATATACACTTGGATCTCTCATAGAGATCTCTGCAGCATAGATATGCTGCAGAGATCCATGAGATCGGCACTCGTTTGCTTTCGGCTGCTGCAGCCGGAAACAAACGAGTACCGAGCCGAGGACGGCGCCATCTTGGACGCGTCCCCGGCCGGCATCAGTAACGGAGATCGCTCCTCCGGGACAAGGTCCCGGAGGAGCGATCTCCCCCACTAGACACCAGGGAAACGTTGCCTCCGGTAATCGGAGGCAGCTGTCAACTTTGACAGCTGCCTCCGATTAGCTAATTAGCGGGCACGGCGATCGGACCGTGCCCGCTAATAGCGGCGGTCCCGGGCTACACGCGGCACCCGGGATCGCGGCACTTCAAAGCGGGGCCGCCGCGCGGCCCCGCTTTGAAGTGCTAATGAGGACATAGGACGTACCGGTACGTCCTATGTCCTTAAGAGGTTAAAGGGGTCGGGTCTAGTCATATAACATTTATACACTGATAGCCTGTGCACATCCAGTCAGCACCTGCACTAGCGAGAATGGAGCCATAAGCAATTCCCTGTGTAATTACCAGGGTACTGCTGCTTCGATTCCCATTAAAGTAAATAGGTGAGGCTTTAAGCAACTCTGTACTAACAATAATGACCCCCCCCCCCCAAACCACTTGTACTGTACCTTCAGATAGCTGCTTTTAATCCAAGATCTGTCCTGGGGTCTGTTCGGCAGGTGATGTAGTTATTGTCCTAAAAAACAATTTAAACTGGCAGCCCTGTGCCAAACGGCCGTGGCCTAGATTGTGTATGCATTAGGCTGGCACAATCTCTGTCCCTCCTCCCCACCCTCATCATTAGGAATGCCACTGGAACATTCTTTGGTTTGAAGATTGCACAGATGCCTTAACGATCCAGCCCATGTGCCGTGCTGACACAGCTGATGAATAGGAGACAACCTGCCTAGGGCATTCCTAATGATGAGGAGGGATGGAGGGGTGGTGCCAACCTAATGCATACACAATCTAAGCCTTGGCCATTGGGCACGGGGCTGCCAGTTTAAACGTTTTTTAGGACAATAACTGCATCACCTGCCCAATGGACCCCAGGACAGATCTTGGATTAAAAGCAGCTATCCGAAGGTACAAGTGGCTTGGGGGGGGGGGGGGGGGGGGGTTGCAGATTGTGGGTACAGAGTCACTTTCAGTACATCAGTGCCCCTGCTAAACAGGGGAGCTGTTCTTTGTGTATAGCCTATTGAAATTAAAGGGGCTTGAATATCAGGTGGGATCTAACCAGTTCTAGGGGGCCGCCTACAGTTACTTAAAGGGGTTGTCCAGCAAAAATCTCTTTCAATTCCACTGGTGTCAGAAAGTTATATAGACTAAAAAAATCTGTCTTCACTTACTCAGCTGCTGTATGTTCTGCAGGAAAGGTTTTATTTTCAGTCTGACACTGCTCCCTGCTGACCTCTCTGGTGGAGACAGGAACTCTGTCTTTGTTTTCTATGAATCTGCATAGAAAACCGCACCTGCTCTTTACAGTTCCTGTCTCAGCCAGAGATGTCAGCAGAGAGCACTGTCTGACTGAAAAAACTTTCTACAGGACATACAGCAGCAGTTAAGTATGGGAAGACTTGAGATTATTATTATTTTTTTTTTTAATAGAGGTAAATTACAAATCTATATAACCGTCTGACACCAGTTGATTTGAAAGTTTTTCGCTGGACAATCCCTTTAACATACCCTCAATATCAAGCCTGCAGCAAAGTTACTGGAATAAAACCGGCCCCGGCCAGGGATTCTGTAGCAAGAAAGAAACCGAAGCAAACATAACAAGTACTTTTTATTGGATCATGTTGCACTTTACAGCTGGAATTCAGGGAATTCGAAAACCACATCTTTTCCTGTGAGTTTCTTGTAGACACCAGAAAATGTTTCCACCTTGATAGGAAAAGAAAAACAGAAAATGAAAATCATCCAGAACTCACCACAAACAAACGTCAATGAAATAAAATGATATGTATCCTGCATGGTTTGTCTCCACCGTCACAGCCCGAGAGCTCGGAGAAGTTGTAGGAATATACAGGACGCCGTCCGCACCGGCCAGAGGACCGGGGACAGACATGATCTCCAACGTCGTGGAACGGGATTGTACGTCACTGCGCCACAAGACGCTACGCTCCCATACGCCACAAGGACAGGGCCTGCGGGAGCGACCCCACAGGATATCCACGTTGGGATATAAATACAATGAATAAGCCAGGTAACAGGACAGTTTAGCAGCAGTGTGAAAGCTGATCACATACAGATTCAAGTCAGCTGAACCCACAGATTTTGGACATTTGATGACCCATCTAATGCAGGGATGGGGAACCTTCGGCCCTCCAGCTGTTGCAAAACTACAATTCCCCATCATGCCTGGACAGGCGAAGCTTAAGCTTCAGCTTCGGCTGCCCAGGCATGATGGGAATTGTAGTTTTGCAACAGCCGGAGGGCCCAAGGTTCCCCATACCTGATCCAACGCCCTCCAGCTGCTGCAAAACTAAATTAGGCTTTGGCTTCCCACACATAGTTTTAGTAGTTTTGCAACAGCTAGAGAGCCAAGGTTCCCTACCCCTGTGATAGACTTAAGTAAAAATCAATAAGGAAGCTGTTAAAGGGATAGTTCACCAAAAACATTTTTTCTTTCAAATCAACTGGTGCCATTAAGTGCCAGAGATTTGCAATTACTTCCATTAAAAAAATCTCAGGTCTTCCAGCACTCATCAGCTGCTGTATGTCCTGCAGGAAGTGAAGGTTCCCCCCCCCTCGTTTAACAGTGCTCTCTGCTGCCACCTCTGTCTGTCAGGAACTGTCCAGAGCAGCAGCAAATCCCACAAAGTAAACATTTTCTGCTCTCCAGGCTGAAAAGAGTCCCACTTCCTGCAGGACATACAGCAGCTGATAACTAATGGTAACTAATGGAACGCTTGAGACTATTGTTTAAGGGGATCACTCGTGCCAGTACAATGTATTCGATAAATACAGAAAATGCCAAAGACCACACATTCTACCAGATGTTACAAGAGCCAATGACAACCTGAACCTACCTTGTGTTCCACATTGTTCTGTTGTGCCTTGTCCAAATGGACTTTGATAAGCCGACTGCCGTCCAACTTCACACGGATTCTCTTGCCCACGATTTCACTTGGGAACACCAAGTCTTCAAGGATGGCGTCGTGTACTGCAGTCAGGGTACGGCTAGATTGGAAAATACATTGCTTTAATTACTACATTGAAAGTATTGAAAGGAAAAAGAGGCACCAAAATATAGTGAAGCAAATAGTTTCTGCTTTACTGAACTTTTAAATGCAGCTTCCTATTTAAGGGTGGGTTCATACTCCGGAATTCTCGCGGACAACGTCCGCGCGCCTTTCCGTCGCCTCCATATAGACACCACTCTATGGGCCGGCGTATTCCGCTATCCGCCAAAAGTAGTGACATTTCACTTCTTATGGCGGATAGCGGAATACGCCGGCCCATAGAATGGTGACTATGGAGCCGGCGGAAAGGCATGCGGCCGTGCGCGTGGACATACTGCGGAATTCCGGACATTATCTGCGAGAATTACTCAGTATGAACCCACCCAAACATACAAGTGTATCCTGCATGGTTTGTCTCCACCGTCACAGCCCGAGAGCTCGGAGAAGTTGTAGGAATATACAGGACACCGTCCGCACTGGCCAGCAGACCGGGGACAGCCATGATTTCCAACGTCGTGGAACGGGATTGTACGTCACTGCGCCACAAGGCACTACGCTCCCATACGCCACAAGGACAGGGCCTGCGGGAGCGACCCCACAGGATATCCACGTTGGATCCAAAAGCCACAGAACAGGTACAGAAAATACTAGAACATTGTCCCAAGATCTGCCACATGATCTGCGGCACCTATGTGCTGTTTTGTTTGGAATCTTGTTTTTTTTCTAACAGATTCCAGAGTAAACTAACTGCACGTGCAAATGGGTTCATGTCCAAGTTACATTTACCCAAAGCAAACTGCATTAACATGCTTTACCTTCTGGGGCGCTTCTGCTTGTTTTTCGTGCGGCTTTTCCTTGTTGGCTTGGGCAAGATCCTTCTCTACAAGAGAAATTATGAGTTAAAATAAAGACCATTAAACACTCTTTTTATTATACTTCCAGAAAGTTTTATAATGACTCTACTGATCCCTTTCTAGAGAAGGTCCAGACTCCGCTACCAATAACAGATAACAAGAAAAACTTGGCTTAAAACGGGGTTTTCCCATTCTAAAAATAAAATTTATATATCTTTTTTTCTTATATAAACTTCACCACTGAGCTCCTCTAGATTGAGCCGTTAAACCTGCTGCCAAATTTTACTCCATTGCCTACCTACACATAGAAAAACAAAACCCTCCTTGATGTCCAAAGACAGGAGTATCAGCCAAACCAGCCAGTTTCGCAAGGCTTGGCAGATGTAGGATTGCACATGGAGGATTCGGACATGCCAGATAGTTGTCAATGGAGATAAGCTATAAACTGGTGTCCCTAGTGACACCACATGAAAACCTTTTTTGCCTTGACCAAAATGAGTCTTTGGTTTCACCCAAAACTGTTTACCAGTTCCCTAGCTTTAGCAGCTATCTTTGCCTAAAGCTAGGTCCACACTACATTTCTGCAAAAAAAGGATGAAAAAAACGGATGCCTTTATATGCACGTAAAAAAAAAAAAATCTTTTTTTATAATAAAAGACAATGGAAAAACGGATACACACAAAGGCATCCTTTTTTTCCACCCATTTTTTTTTTGCAAAAAATGGATGGAAAAAAAACACATTGCAAAAACGTTGTGCGAACCCAGAGGTAGTACAGCCACACGGTCACATAGACTTCCTCAGTAGCTGTATAACATACAGACTTAGAAACCAATATGGCTTTACCTCCTGTTGTGAAGCTAGCAAAACAAAGAGGAAGGATATAGGCAAATGTACAGGTATGAATGTATGTATCCTGCATGGTTTGTCTCCTCCATCACAGCCCGAGAGCTCAGAGAAGTTGTAGGAATATACAGGACGCCGTCCGCACCGGCCAGAGGACCGGGGACAGACATGATCTCCAACGTCGTGGAACGGGATTGTACGTCACTGCGCCACAAGGCGCTGCGCTCCCATACGCCACAAGGACAGGGCCTGCGGGAGCGACCCCACAGGATATCCACGTTGGGATATAAATGCAATGGATAAGCCAGGTAACAGGACAGTTTAGCAGCAGTGTGAAAGCTGATTACAACCTAGTTAAAGTGCGACCACCTGCATAGGACTGTTTTACATGTATAACACTCAAGCAGACACAAGAGTCACCCATAAGCCAGTTTATGAGCGCATGGCACCTACCTGAGCAATGAAGACGACATGCTTGCCACTGAACTTTTTTTCCAGCTCTCGCACCAATCGGACTTGGATTTTCTGGAAAGTCTTAAGCTGAGGGACTGGAACGAAGATGATAATTGCTTTTCTACCACCTCCAACTTCAATTTCCTGCGAGAAACAAGATATAGCTGCACCAATGGTTTCTCGCAGATAGAATATAGCCTAATAGGCATACTAAAAGTTACAAGATGTATATAAACTGGACTTGATCAGAATGAATATACTTTATGCGGCATGCTGGGGATGGGGGGGGGGGGTATACGGCTGTGAGTGTAGTGACTAGAGATGAGCGAACCTGGAGCATGCTCGAGTCTATCCAACCAGATCGTTCGGCATTAGATTAGCGGTGGCTGCTGAAGTTGGATAAAGCCCTAAGGCTATGTAGAAAACATGGATATAGTCATTGGCTGTATCCATGTTTTCCAGACAACCTTAAAGCTTTATCCAAGTTCAGCAGCCCCAGCTAATCAAATACCGAACGATCGGGTTCGGATGGACTCAAGCATGCTCGAGGTTTGCTCATCTCTAGTAGTGACCTGATTTAGTTTGTTACAGCTGGAGGCCGGCTGTACAATACAACTGGTTCCTGGTGTGAATGATGTGGGGATCCAGAGCCTGCTGGTCCATATGATGTGACTATGTTGAGATGCAGCTAGGCCCCACTATATACTTCTGCTTTGCAGTTATGGGAATCGTGGCCCATCAGCTGTTGCAAAACTACAAGTTGGATACCTGTCATAGAAAAAGAGGGATGTGTATCCTGCATGGTTTGTCTCCTCAGTCACAGCTTGAGAGCTCAGAGAAGTTGTAGGAATATACAGGACGCCGTCCGCACCGGCCAGAGGACCGGGGACAGACATGATCTCCAACGTTGTGGAACGGGATTGTACGTCACTGCGCCACAAGGCCTGCGCTCCCATACGCCACAAGGACAGAGCCTGCGGGAGCGACCCCACAGGATATCCACGTTGGGTTAAAAACCATATCCAACTGCAGACCACTGTGGTATTCGGATACTAAGCCAAGAGTCAATATCCCTACTAACACACATCACAGCCCATTCACCACACACAAATATTACCAAGGCCTGCGGCAGCATTGATCTGTATTCCCCAAAATGGTATGCTCTTCAGCATTGATGAAATCCCTCCAACAGCTTACTGCTCAGAAGCCCTTTATTCCCAGGTCAGGAACACATTACATGGATTATTCAGGCTTACAGAAACACAGCCACATTCTTCCAGAAAGAGCATTTCTCTTGTCCACAGGTTGGGTGCAGGGTTCTGTAGCTTACACACAACCTGGGGACAGGGGTGCTTTTACTAGTCCTGCATAACCCCAAACTCCAGCCATTGCTTTAGATGGGGGGCACAGATGACAATTACAGCATGAGGCTCGTACCTTAGCTGCAGTGATGTTTAGTTCCCTTAGTTGAGCTTTAAGGTCTGAATTCATCTCCAGCTCCAGAAGAGCCTAGAAAATAGAGGGAGGGAGAGGAGAGAGTTAATAAAGGTGGATGACAGAAGTGTAAAACACACATTAGGAATACCATCATGTATCCTGCATGGTTTGTCTCCTCCGTCACAGCCCGAGAGCTCGGAGAAGTTGTAGGAATATACAGGACGCCGTCCGCACAGGCCAGAAGACCAGGGACAGACATGATCTCCAACGGCGTGGAACGGGATTGTACGTCACTGCGCCACAAGACGCTGCGCTCCCATACGCCACAAGGACAGAGCCTGCGGGAGCGACCCCACAGGATATCCACGTTGGGTTATCAATGCAGTGGTTTATAGAATAAAAGACATCTGCAGCTTTGTGGAATCAAACAATCATAAGTGTTATGTAACTTTCCCTGAGTTATTCCGCAACACGGTGAGCGGGTTATTCCCACCCTGACATTCATGGCATATCCACAGGTCATGTTGTATATAGGAGCAGGTCTCACCCTGGCCATGTGGTCAGGAAGCCATGACTTACAAAACTACAATTCCCACCATGCCTGGACAGCTAAAGCTTTAGCTGTCCAAGAATGATGGGAGTTGTAGTTCTGAAACAGCTGGATGGCCTGATTTTGATACCCCTGTACACACTATTTGTACAACTCCCATCACTCTTGGCTCTTTTAGATTCTGACCACCTATGGCCGCAGGGGAGTGGGCCTTGATGTCAAAACAGGTGCGGTTCTCAGAGGCAGGACACACAACTATCAGACAATTGACATATCCACTAAATTTGTATATGAAACATCCCTTTAAGATCTGTTCACTGCAAGAAACACCAAATATATCCAAAAGCTGAATCCTAGTCGTCTGGACTTGATGCCAAGTGCTACAGAGACTTGATAGAACTGAAGCAAACCCTCAGCTGTGAGAAGTATCAGGGCCTGCAGGCTACAAGCATTTAGGTATCAGACACTGCAGCTGAATTACTTCCCCATGTGACCAACTTGCTGCATTGGCCAATGAAACCAGTGACACCTTAAAGGGGTTATCCAGTACTACAAAAACATGGCCACTTTCTTCCAGAGACAGCACAGATTCTGTCTCCAGTTTGGGTGAAGGTTTTATAACTCCGTTCCATTGAAGTGAATAGAGCTTAATTGCAAACCACACCTGACCTGGAGACAAGAGCGGTGCTGTCTGTGGAAGAAAGTGGCCATGTTAGCGCTTGATAACCCCTTTAAGGGATCACCAATTTAATTGTTCAATGCAGCAAGTGAATAGAAAGTACCAGTCTTACTCTGAAAAAAAAACTTATCCCACCAACGTATAAGGCTCTGTTCACACTTTAATACACAACAAAAGGTGCAGCATGCAGCACTATTCCTTCCCTTGAAGTGACAGCAGCACTGTTTGCATCACTGGTCTCAGCGGTGTGATGGATTGGGTAGCACCGTCTATTTCTCAGCTCATCACAAGCAGTAGTGTGAACAGCCCCTTATGTTTAGTCACATGACCTACCTACAGTACAGTGAACACTAATCCATGAGGTTTTCTGCAGGTAAAGCCGCACAGATTAGCTGATCACTCAGGTCCCTGGTTACATGTGTATTACAAAGCTATCACACTCACCTGGGAGATGCCAGACTCAAACTCGTCTGGCTTTTCGCCATTGGGCTTGACGATTTTGGCGCTCGTGCTGAACATGGCCTTTCTGTAAGGGACAGACAAAGATACAAGACATTATATACATACATATATATACACACAGATCAGCAGCAGTGTAACACATGGCGGCGCAGCAGTGTATCCTGCATGGTTTGTCTCCTCAGTCACAGCCCGAGAGCTCAGAGAAGTTGTAGGAATATACAGGACGCCGTCCGCACCGGCCGGAAGACCAGGGACAGCCATGATCTCCAACGTCGTGGAACGGGATTGTACGTCACTGCGCCACAAGACGCTGCGCTCCCATACGCCACAAGGACAGAGCCTGCGGGAGCGACCCCACAGGATATCCACGTTGGGTGAAGAATCATTAGTAATGGGATCTCTCGTCCCTCATCTGGTAATAGTCCCCTTTAAATAGAACTGTGAACCCCAATATTAACCAAGCAAGCCCTTAAAGGAGAACTCCTCTTATTACAAGACTATTATGAAAAGATACACATGTATACACACCCGGCAGACCCCCGACCACCCACCCTCATAATACACACACCCGGCAGCCACTGACCACCCACCCCCATTATAACACATGTATGCCCAGCAGCCCCCTGACCCCACACCCCCATTATAACACACATCCACACAGCACTATATAGAGTATATTACAGCAGGAGACCACGTGACCTCGCTCATCTCCCCATGCGCAGCCACCATGGCTACCGGCCGCTCCATTCACTCTACACAACCCATCCGGCTCCATCCTCCTCACACACAGCGCTCCGCAGCGCCATCCTCGCCTCTACGGGAAGAAGGGAGCCTTTACCGCCGGCATATGCTGCCATTTCGCGCCGCCGACCAGAGGAAGATACAAATAAAAGCGACATTGGCTCCCGGAGGACTCGCCGCACTCACCGTCCTGTCTCAGTGACGGCCTAGGAAGAGGGCGAGATCCCGCGAGAGCGGCGCAGATCTCGGCTGACAGAAAAGGATCATGGGAAACGCGCGGCGCGTTTTTCACTGCGCGCTGACGTCATGAGCTGGCGGAAGTGAGGAGTTTGGGCAAAATTAGAAAGTAGAGAAATTAATGGGGGGGATTTATCTAAAAATGGTGTAAAGTAAACCTGGCTCAGTTGCCCCTAGCAACCAATCACATTCCTTCTTTCATTTGAGGAGTGAAAAGTGGAATCTGATTGGTTGCTAGGGGCAACTGAGCTAGTTTTACTTTACACCATGTTTGATAAATCTTCCCCATAGTGTATTGAGCCTGATAATAATAATAATAATAATAATAATAATAATAATAATAATAATAATAATAATAATAATAATGACACTGAATCACTTTAACATATGCCTCTCCAGCTGTTGCTGCACTACAGCTCCCAGCATGACCAGGAAGACTGACCAGGCATGCTGGGAGATCAACTCTCTAATATAAAGCTGTTCTATTGTGACTCATCTGCAGTACCATCTTGGATGCCATAAAGTACATCCTTTAGCCCATATTCTATGGTGCATTGTATAATCAGAAGACTACATGGTGTGAACGAACCCTAAGGCAATGAATACCAACTTTTGGTTTTCCAGCTATTGTATGGGTCCAGACTTGATACCGTAGAAATGGTGGAAGTTTGCAAAAACTACAACCCCCAGCATGTCCATACAGACTTCAACTTTTCAGGCATGCTGGGAGTTGTAGTTTTGTTACAGGTTGGCGATCATTGTCTTTATGTTGTTCCACCATGCTAGGGATAGGGAACCTTTGGCCCTCCAGCTGTTGCAAAACTACAATTCCCATCATGCCTGGACAGCCTTCGGCTGTCCAGGCATGATGGGAATTGTAGTTTTGCAATAGCTAGAGGGCCGAAGGTTCCCCATCCCTGCACCATGCAGTGCAATCTTGGATGAGAATACAATAAATTCATTCACATGATCAGAGCTTATTGTTTTATGATTGGCAGTGAGTGATAATCCATACCATATGATGTGAGACTGTACTATGATCCTGTGAGGGGTGAGTATTGCTGATTCTTGGAAATAGAACCTGCCGCTGTATCCTAGCCCTCCATGTCTACTATACGGTGTATTAGGCGCCTATGAGGGTGGGTTCACACTACGGAATTTTCTGGGATAATATCCACGGAATTCCGCAGTATGTCCGCGCGCCTTTCCGCCGGCTCCATAGACACCATTCTATGGGCCGGCGTATTCCGCTATCCGCCATAAGAAGTGACTTGTCACTTCTTTCGGCAGATAGCGGAATATGCCGGCCCATAGAATGGTGACTATGGAGCCGGCGGAAAGGCGCGTGCCCGTGCACGTGGACAGCCGACGAAATTCCGCTGAGTTTATCCGCGAAAATTCTGTAGTGTGAACCCACCCTAAGACTGATGAAGGGAAGTCCCAGCATGTAATCTGACATATCATTTACATAGATGCTAGTGGCACCATTCTCACATAGAGTCCTGTGATAATAGATATATACTGCATGGTGCATTCCTTTATACAGTGATATAGTGTGGAAGCCTGCGCTCCTCTATCCAGCAGACCCTGGTGTATATGTCACATACAGAGACCAATAGGACACAAGGCCTCCCATCTAGTAAATGGAGGTCTATGGGCTTGTTTAAAGGGGTACTCCCTTCTTTCATATCAACTGGTTTCAGTAAGTTATATAGATTTTTAATTTAAATATATCAATTCTTCCAGTACTTATCAGCTGCTGTATGTCCTGCAGGAAGTGGTGGATTCTTTTCAATCTGTCACCTCTGTCCAGAACAGCAGCAAATCCCTATAGAAAACCTCTCCTGCTCTGGACAGTTCCTGACATGGACAGAGGTGGCAGCAGAGAGCAGTGTGTCAGACTGGAAAGAATACACCACTTCCTGCAGGGCATACAGCAGCTGATAAGTATTGGAAGATTTTTTTATTATTATTATTATTATTATTTTTTATTTTTTTTTTAAAGAGTGTAACTGAGTGTAAGTACTCTTCATTCCTGGCCCAGCAGAGGAAACCTAGTAATATTATTTTTCTTTACTAAGCTCCTTAAACGTATAGTACATGAGACTCGTGTCTGTGGCTGTTCTTTATAAAGGGAAAAACCTTTAGCTTTTATTTTTTACACTTTTTACATCCCAGAATGGTTGTAAGATTATCTAATCCCACTGACATGTATATAGGAGAATGTCCAGCAGGGATACGGTGTACACCAGCCCTGCTCCCTCCCTGTGGCCACATTACCAATAGCTGTATGCGCTTTGTTAGTACTTATGATTCTCTTCGCTTTCCGTAGTCAGCATGCTCGCCGAGCGCTTCATTAGGGTCAGCTGACCGGGCCCTGCCGGCGTCCAATCAGGAAGCTGCATAGTATCGGCGTAGAGGTGCGTGGTGAGCGGAGTACAGCGGAGGTAACGTACACCGGGGGGCGGGCCGCAGTGTTATGGCGTTCTCGTCTGGGTCCGCTATCACTGAACTCTATGTATATAACTCTGAAAGTTCTGGAAGTACATCTCCCAGCATGCTGTTGGCAAGGTATGATGGGAGTTGTACGACTGGGCGCAATGGGACTGTCAAAACCCACAGGAACCAATCACAGCTCAGCTTTCATTCCTTAATGAGCTTAGTTAAAATGAAAGCTGAGCTGTGATTGGTTGCTACGGGTAACAAAGGTTTTCATTAGCTCCCTATGGCTCAGGGAAGTGTGGCCTGATGTCCTATAGCGCCACCAGTAGCCATCATGCATCGCTGCAGTAACATAGGGCAGGTAGTTAGGTGTCAGCACTGTGTGGGGGTGAGGGCCACATTGTCAGACTGAACCAACAATAACATTTAAAGGGATATTTCCATCAAAGTACCATAAGGTATGGAAAGTGCAAAAAGTCACAGTGTAGCCAGGATATATGTGATATATATGTATGTGATACCATGTGCACGTTTACATATACATCAATATTATCGGGTCAAAAAAGAGACAATAATCCCCATAAACCCCTCACAACAGACAAGACAAGACGCCGCTGTGGATACCGGTTGTCATAGTTACCTGTAAACATACATATATCGGTATGTAAAATGCATCATGAGCGGCAATCCGCCTGCGTATTGTGCGTGAGAATCATGGGACTTGCTGGTGGTTGAGGAAAGGAATCCATCAGCCGCCCCATGGGACACCCACATCGTCATAACCATAGTGTTTTTTATACATTTCTCCTCTATTTCATTCCCCTGTTTTCATGTTTGTTGTTTATCTGTTTATTGTTGTTGTTTTTTTCTTCTTCATTTACTATTTTTTTTTTTTTTTTCATTTCTTTCTTAGTTCCCCTCTAATCCTTTTATCTTTATGATTACTCAGTATATAACTTATGACTTTTTGAGCAGGAATGTTTTGAAAGCAAATCTGTAGCGGCCGGTACCCACCCCCGCACTGCCGATACCGTTCTGTACACTTCATCACGCCGTGTCTAAACTACTGGGGCCAGTATAAACAAGTTTTATTCTAGTGGTGCGGGGAGTCAATGAGGCGGGATCTAGAGTACCCATGCCCTAGGCCTGCACCGCCTCTCTTAATTTTCGGCATGCCCCTGGGCTGGATGGCGGGTGCTGCAGGCCTGGGGCACACACGTAATAAGAATTGTTGTCTTCATTACACGGCGCTATTATTATGGCAGATTATCGTTCCCTGTAATGGGGCCCTTATGCAGGCACAGTAATATCATTGAATTGAGTCGCTTTACATCACATGACCTATGTCACATGTTGTTCCAAGCACCGCCCTGGATTATACGCAAGTGTAGCCGCTTTGTATACAAACCACTATCGTTACCATGATGATGGATTCCTTTCCTCAACCACCAGTAAGGAACATATGGGGATTATTGTATCTTTTGAACTATTATTAAACCAGCAATGTTCATCTATTCATATATATATATATATATATATATATATATATATACACATTTTCATTTTTGCGCTTTAGTTTTTTTCCCCCTTGTGTATATAAGGCCATAGCACGTGCATTTTTCCACCCAGAGACCCAGATGAGCCCTTATTTTTTTTCCGCCACTAACTGTGTTTTGCAATGGCAGACATAATTTCTGCGTAAAATATGCCGTGAAACCAGAAAAAAATTATATGTGTGGTGAAATTGATAAAAAAACAAAATGCTATTTCTTTATTTTGGGGGGGGGGGGGGGGGATTTTTACGTTGTTCGCCCTGGGGTAAAACTGACTTGTTGTGCATGTTCCTCAAGTTGTTACGATTACAACGATTTGTAACTTATTTTATTTGATGGCTAAAAGCAATAGAATGCCGAGCTGGGATCAGCGCCATTAACGTGCAGACCCCGGCCGGGTGAGGATGCGAGCATCGCCCCATAGACCACCAGGGAAGGCCGACAGCAAGCATTTAGGTGCAGCTGTTAACTTTGACAGCTGCATCTAAACACTTAATTAGCGGGCACGGTCCGATCAAAGCGGTCCTGGGCTGCATATAGCACCCGGGATCGCAGCAGTTCAGAGTGGGGTCGCTGCGCTACCCCCTTTAAACCCCCCCTAGTGGCACCAGGACATATAGTTACGTCCTGGTGCAGCTAGGGGATATATATATAATATATGGGAAGTATGTGCCACAAGTTACAGGTAGATAATCCTAATAGAATCCTTGAAAGAGAACCAGACATGTAATACTATTAGTGATAGCCTGTGGTGGTATACATGTATACTATATATGATGACACATTACCATGTGATGGTTCTTCCTTTCTCTGCAGAATGCTCGCTGTCCCCTATATCCCGGCTGCCACAGCCTAGTCTTTCCTTCAGGACATGTTCAAGCTCTCGACAGGCATCTTGTCCTCTTCAGCTCTTCTGTGTGCAGTGATATCTGGTGTACGGTATACAGCCGCCAGGATGTTCTACGCCGTGAGGAAAGGACGGAACCCAGGAGTCTACAATACCTGGTAAAAAAGAGCTCGCTTCCACAGTGGCAATGTTTCAACCCATTGGGCGTGTGGGCGTGTAAGACGACCCCTGACTTTTAAGTAGATTGTCAGGGGTTCGCCTTATACGCCGGAAAATGTTAACACCAGGGCTGCGGTCAGGCAGGGGTTAACTGCAGCTTAATTAAAAAAAAAAACACATTTGACTTACCTAGGGCCCGTTCCCGTCCTCCGCGCTCCTCCGCTATCGTTCCCGGCACAGGCAGTGTGGCATACACTACCTGCGCTGAAGACGGAGATTGCCGAGACGCTTCGCTGCCTGGAGAGCTTCAGGAGAATGAGAGAGGCATCGGAAGTTCCCGAAGCTCTCCCGGCAGCCGAGCGTCTCCGAGCCTCTCGGATGAGATGCTCGGCTGCTAGGGAGAGGTTCGGCGATCTCCAGGAACGGTTACGGAGGCCGGGAACGGGCCCTAGGTGAGTTAAATGTTTGGGGTTTTTTTCATAGTGGTCGCCCCATACGGTGGGGATGGGGCCATTTTTGAGCTCCCCCCCCCCCCCCCGTATGGGGCGACCATACCCGGTGTATAAGATGACCCCAAACTTTAACCCTGATTTTCCGGGGTTGAAAAGTCTTATACGCCGGAAAATACGGTAGATAATTGTATTTTTTTTTTCTTCTTTTTTTATTCCCATTAAAGGGCAGATTGTAAAGAACAAGTGGATAAGTTTCCAGCAGCCAGATACAAGAAGTTTGCTTCAGAGGAAGAGGCCTGGAGATTTGTGAAGGATAACCCAGAGGCTTCCTCGAGTCATACAGAAAGTAAGCGAGTCTACTGTACTAGGGGGAAAATGGCAGATGAAAATCCCGGATGGATAATGCCTTCTCCAAAACCATGTAGAAGGGGGTGCACAAGCCTCTAAAGCATGAAACATAAATGTGCGACCATTTAATACATGTTCAGATCTGTTATAAAGTGTACCTGTCCCTTTAAAGGCGTTATCCAGAATAAAAGAAAACACAGCTATTTTCTTGAAGAGACGACACCACCCCTGTCCTGAGGTTGTGTTTACAACTGTGCTCCGTTCACTTCAATGGAACCGTGCATGTGTGTTAGCATTATAAGAGCATGGTCACTATGAGTTTCTTCATGACATAATGTCTTATTTTCCAGGTAGTTCAAAAGGCCAAAGCTCCTCTTCCAGTGTGAAGCCCTCATACCATGCCAAAAGACCGCTCCCAGCCTCAACATACACAGATGTACAGTCTGCTCCTAAGCGAACAAAGTTCATCGACATTGACTCGCTGCCACCTTTACCCGGACAAGCCTTCACCAATATGGGTAGATCAATCTTTTTTTTTTTTTTTTTTTTCCTGCTTGATAAAGTAATCCAGCTATTATCATTGCAACGTTGCCTTAAACTTTATAGTTATGTCAGCCAAACCTGCCGCTTACAGAACACCACCAACAGATGATGTTGGTGCAGATAGGGGTCAGACGTGATGGAATTTCACTGCCTGGCCCCTTTGTTCTCTGAGACATAAGCCGCCACTAGAAAAAGTTTGGTGGCAGCTTATGCCTCCCCATAGAGAATACAGGAGCATTTGGCCGTGCCGAACATTCCTGTGTATGAGGAGGAGAACAGGTGAGATGACCGTCAGCTGACACTTATTGAAGGTGTGTGGAGACTTTAAAGGGGCAAGTGTCACATACATTTTTTTTACTGATAAGAGTAAAATACTAAAAGTTTTTTTTACTATTTCCTTTTTTTCCCCCCAGTTTTTGTGCATTGTTATGGGGGCTGCCATATTGCCTATTTTTAACAGCATTGTGACTTGCTTTACAATAAGACATATGGACATAGACTATGTCCCCTTAAGATGAATGTAAAACATAACTGAGCGCACTCTGTGACCTTTGAAGAGGTCATTCCACAGGAATCTGCTATTGTCTTCTCTATCTACTGGTGTGACATGATGCTGCAATGCTGTACAGATCACTTTACAGCAGCCTCCTCTTTTCACCACAGACACAACAAGAAGCCTCAGCTTAGTTTCAGCCCTGGTGGTGCAAATGAAAACTGCAAGATTCCTGGATTATTTTATGATATAGATAGAAAAATTCTTAAAAACTTATATTTAAAGGAGAAGTCCAGCGAAAATTTTTATTAAAGTATTGTATTGGACCCCAAAAGTTCTACAGATCACCGATATACACTTATTACAGGAAATGCTTATAAAGTGCTTTTTTTCCCCCTGCACTTACTACTGCATCAAGGCTACTTCGCTTCCTGGATAAAATGATGATGTCACGACCCGACTCCCAGAGCTGTGCGGCTGTGGCTGCTGGAGAGGATGATGGCAGAGGGATGTTCAGTGTCCCTCCAGTTCCCTGTGTCCCTCAGTGTCCCCCTGCCATCATCTTCTCCAGCCACAGCCCGCACAGCTCTGGGAATTGGTGATTTGTATAACTTTGGGGGGGGGGGGGCAATACAAAACTTTAATAAAATTTTTTGCCAGATGTGAGGATGATCAATATATATTCACGATCTTGAATAAAATATCCCTGATCACTCATATTTGGCAAAGCTCCTCACCCCCCCCACACACACACACCTTTTTTGTTTCTTTTTGAAGCTGGTGTCCTGTTTTCCTTTGGGCACTAGATGTCATGGCTAGATGGATTGGGGCCATATAGTGAGAGTCCTGGATATTAACAGGTTCGCTTATCTCTTACCAGACTGGGGGCGCAATAAAACGTCCTCATGGCGTAATGGCTTTATGACAAGGGGTCTGGCTGCAATATGCATCCAGAGTTCACGCAGGAGACAAACAGAGGTCACTGTAGACGTCTATGGAGATATTTGACCTCTTCAGAAAGATGATAAGCTGTCATATTCCAGAGGTGAGATTCGCTACAGGTCAGCAGGGTAGGGAGAGGGACCCACCATTGTAAAAGCAAGAAAGTGGCTCTAGGGGAACCCAGGGAAACCTGTAACTCCCCTAATCGGGTACACACCAGACCCATGGTTGGTATGCCCGTGACCGGCAGGTGATGCCCCGTAGTTTGATGCCCCTGGAATGCTGATCGGAAACGCGCCAGCCAAGTTATGAGGATTTGAAAATCTTCAGGCAAGCGTCTCCGGTCATAAAAGATGGACCATTAGCTCATTAGCATAGTCCCTGTCACCCCCCCTGTGAGGTCAGAGGAGGGAGGGAGACAACTGCTCTCACCATGCTTGATAAGGCAGGGAGTATGATGGGAGAGGGTTCAACACTTGGGGAACTTGTTATGAGTGTGTTGGCCCGCCGTTCCTGCTAATCCCCATAGCGTTCCAGTTCCAAACAGCCCGATAGCAAAGTAGGTTCTGGTTTTCTCCTTTTTATTTTAAGAACTGTTTTTACTGTGTATGTATGTGTCTGTATATTTTGTACCATCTCTTTTTTTATTGTGAACTGTACTGTATGCACTGTCCTTTTTTATTTGATATTAAATTTCACTTTAATAAGAGCTTTCCTGTGTTCTAAAAAGGCCCTATGTCTCTGAAGTAAAACGTTACCAGGGGTAAGTGATTACCATAAGATTGTGATAGACGTAATTTGTAGTTGCCTTAGGTGTGCATAAGGGTAAGGTGTCACGTCAGCCTTATTGTGACGTGTGGTGGCAGCAGAAAACGTGTAACTGGGTGTTAGGTTCTGGTTGGTAGCTGATCCAAGACGGTCCGAGGTGAGCCCGGTTGCCTACTAGCCAGAACCTAAGTCACGGGGATCGTGACAAATTGGTGGCAGCGGTGGGATATCTTAGAACATTAAGTCTGTGGAGTAATAAATTGCTCCGTACACTTAAGGGCTGAGTTATCTGTAGCAGACTTTCTCAGTCTACAGGAAGGCTCTCAGTGCATACACTTGGTTATAACAGACATATATATATGTGAAACAGTTTTTCCCCTCCCCTGTTCTCTGTTCTTCTATCCTATCTTTTATTTGGCAAATCCCTGCTAAAATGGCGGAGGCATATCGAAACTACACGAGAGATGGGCTACGCAGTCTTTGTGAGCAAAGAGGTCTGGAAGGAGGGAATCGCAGTAAAGACCAGCTGATCCAAGCATTGATGGAAGATGATGCCCGGCCAGAGCAGCCTGTGGTCACCACACCATCATCGGAGGCAGCAGAGGGTCCGGTTCTGGAATCCATGGGGCACCAACGTACCGGTAGCGCCAGTCCCCAGAATGGTACGGACTCTCCTTTACCTTTGATTCTCCAACAGATGACCGACTGCGACCAAGCTTTGCGGTTGGAGCTTATACGGGAATTTGCAGCAGCAGCAGCACGACAGCAGGAGGCTGATCGAGAATTCGCAGCACGCGAACGCCAAGCTGAACGAGAATTCACCGCACGACAGGCAGAGGCCGAGAGGCAGCATCAGCTGGAACTAGCACGTGCCCAGAGGTCCAGTAATTTCCCACCCAACCGTGAGTCCAGTGAGACGGGACACCTTAAACCCCGTTTAGATCACTTCCCGGTGATGGAGAAGGATGGGGACCTGGACACGTTTCTCAGAGGCTTTGAGAAAATTTGCAGACAGTACCAGTTGCCTTGTGAGCAGTGGGCGCGGTACTTGACCCCAGGACTGAGAGGCAAAGCCCTGGAGGTTTTTGTCTCCTTGCCCAGAGACAAGGACGGTGACTATGAGGCCATTAAGCAAGCCCTCATCCAGAAATACAATCTCTCGCCAGAGATGTATCGGAAACGATTCCGGGCTATGCAGCGTGGACCTCATGACAGTTACTCAGATGTCGTTGATGGATTGAACACCAACTTTCACCAGTGGATCGAAGGACTGTCTATCCACACCTTTGAGGATCTCAAAGACCTGATGGTCAAGGATCAGTTTTTGCACCTGTGTCCCGCAGAAGTTCGTCAGTTCATCTTGGACCGAGAACCCAGAGACGCAGCGCAAGCAGCCAAGCTGGCCGACACCTACACTGCCAATCGGGCCCCGCACTATCAGAAGCCGGCAGTGACCAGCTGGAAAGGGGGTAAGCAGACTTCTACCAACTCTGTCCCTGCTACTCGACCCTCTGGGGGTTCTACCCCTGTGGTCCCCACCAAACCTGTTGCTGATACCCGCATCTGTTTTATGTGTCGCAAAGGGGGACATATTAGTCGAGACTGTCCCGAGAGAAAGAAACCAACCCCTGTGCCCAAATCACCGGTTTCCCCATCTACTGTTTTGTTTGTGGGTGGACGGGGAGGGAAGCTCAGTGATAACATGCAGGCCGTTACCGTGGGTAACAAAATCACGATGAGCTTGAGGGACACTGGGGCAGAGATCACCCTTGTTCGCCCTGAACTGGTGAACGAAGAGGACTTAATCCCTGGGAAAACACGAACTGTGACTGGGATTGGAGGAGTGAGCCCCGCTTTGCCCATGGCGAGGGTATTTCTTGACTGGGGGGCTGGGAGTGGAATAAGGGAGGTGGGAGTGACAGATCATATTCCCACGGATGTCTTATTAGCCACTGATCTTGGTTCCTTAGTCTCCCACTATGTACCTGCTGATGTCAGGGAAGATTCACAGGTTCCTGGCATTTCGTGTGAATACCCCTCATTGGTTGGTGCTAGTGCGGAGGTCTATAAAGATAACCTCACTGTTTGTACTAACCCTTTAAATGTGATAAACATGAGTACTAATCCTGATGCCAATTACATAGGTAATGAATCTGATGTATATAACCAGGACTGTACCAGGCTTCCATCTGTCCCCCTCACCCCTGATCCTCAGCAGGTGGGCGGAACAGATTGTAAGTACATAGCTGTGGTGACGCGTAGTGGGCGGGGCCACTCTGACACAGTGAGTGGAAGCCCCCCTGCGGTGTGTATACCAGCAGCTGGAGGGTCAGCTGACAGCTCACAGCTGAATCAAGGCATCAGAGCAGACGAGGTGATGTCTGGCAACTCTCAAAGTGACTGGGCCCAATTTCAGGCAGCTTTGCTGACTGATGGGACGTTACAGAAACTGAGAGATCTGGCTGATAGCACCCCGGCTGAATCGGATACCGAGCGGATAACCTGGGATCAGGGCCGTCTCTATAAGCAGATGATTCCCACCGAGGATCAACCGGAATGGGTGCAGAGTAGGCAGCTGGTAGTGCCTCGTCCATTCCGGGAGCGACTACTGCAAGTGACCCATGAGATACCCCTCGCAGGCCACTTGGGTATCCGCAAGACCCAGGACCGGTTGAAACAGCATTTCTATTGGCCGGGTATGGGAAAAGAAGTGTCTAACTTCTGCCGGTCATGTCTGGTCTGTCAAAGGATGGGAAAGCCTGGGCATGTTCCCAAGGCTCCCCTCATTCCTTTACCGATCATAGATGAGCCGTTCCAGCGGGTGGCCGTAGATATTGTAGGACCGTTAGCAGTACCCAGTAGTTCTGGCAAAAGCTACATTCTTACCGTGGTAGATTATGCTACTAGGTACCCAGAAGCAGTTGCCCTATCCTCCATCAGGGCCGATAAAGTTGCGGATGCACTTCTCACCATCTTTTCCCAAGTAGGATTTCCTAAGGAGATGCTGACGGATCAGGGAACACAGTTTATGTCTAACTTGATGGAGTGCCTCTGCAAGAAAATACAGGTGCAGCATCTGGTCGCCAGTGCCTATCACCCACAGACTAATGGTCTGTGTGAGCGGTTCAATGGCGTCCTCAAGCAGATGCTTAAGATGCTTGTGGAGTCCCACGGACGGGACTGGGAGCGGTACCTCCCGCACCTGCTATTTGCTTACAGAGAAGTACCTCAGGCATCCACTGGGTTCTCTCCGTTTGAGCTCCTCTATGGAAGACGTGTACGGGGTCCCCTAGATCTCATCAAAGAATCCTGGGAGGGAGAAGTGGGTCACCCTGACGTCTCGGTCGTAGACTATGTACTAAGATTCAGGGAGAGGATGGAAACCCTGACCGGCCTGGTTCAGGAGAACATGGCCCAGGCGTAGGATAGTCAGAAAAGGTGGTACGACCGAAATGCCCGAGAGCGCATTTACGCCGTCGGACAAAAGGTGTGGGTACTAGTACCCATGCCTCAAAACAAGCTGCAGGCCGCATGGGAAGGTCCTTACACCATTCACCAGCGGGTGAATGATGTGAACTATGTCATCACTATTGATCATATTCGCAAGAAGCACAAAGTGTTTCATGTTAACATGATCAAGGCCCATGTGGAGCGTGACACGTGCGTCATGCCAGTGTGCAGTCTGCCAGAGGAAGGGGAGAGTGACAGTCTAGTTGACGTCGTAGCTGACGCAAAGACCGAGGGGACCCTAGCCGAGGCCCAGCTGAACCCACAGCTAACAGAGACCCAGAAGTCCCAGCTGTGGGCGGTGCTGAACCCTTTCCTGTCCACGTTCACGGGGAAACCAGGGAGGACTAGCCTTGCGGTGCACCATGTAGACACGGGTGCGCACCTCCCTATCCGACAGTCAGCCTACCGGGTCTCCTTAGAGGTGCGGGCGGACATGAAGAGGGAGATAGAGGAAATGTTGGGCATGGGCTTGATCCAGAGATCCCATAGCTCATGGGCCTCACCGGTTGTTCTTATCCCTAAGAAAGACCGGACAACTCGTTTTTGTGGGGACTATCGTAAACTGAATGCCATCACGGTGTTCGATGCGTATCCGATGCCCCGCATTGAAGAGTTACTGGATCAGCTCGCCGGTGCCCAATACATCACGATTATGGCCTTAAGTAGGGGATACTGGCAGATTCCCATGTCCAAAGAAGCCCAGGAGAGGTCAGCCTTCATCACGCCATTTGGGCTGTACGAGTATGTCGTCATGCCCTTTGGCATGAAGAATGCCCCTGCCACATTTCAGCGCTTGGTTAACCAGCTGCTCGAGGAGTTTGAAGGGTTTGCTGTAGCTTACCTGGATGACATCGCTGTGTTTAGTCAGACCTGGGAGGATCACCTTTCCCACCTGTCACAGGTGCTACAGCGGATCCAAACAGCCGGGCTGACAATCAAGCCTGGAAAGTGTCAGATGGCCATGACAGAGGTCCAGTACCTTGGACACAGAGTAGGGGGAGGGACCTTGAGACCTGAACAAGGTAAGGTGGAGGCTGTTGTAGCCTGGCCCACCCCCAAGACCAAAAAGCAGGTGATGTCCTTTCTAGGGACTGCAGGGTACTATAGGAAGTTCATTCCCAACTATAGCACTCTTGCAAAACCCTTAACGGACCTCACAAAAAAGAGATTGCCACAAGTGATTAGTTGGACCCCAGATTGTGAGCAAGCTCTAACGGCGCTAAAGCGGGCCCTGGCAAGCGCACCACTCTTGCAAAGCCCCGACTTTAACCGCCAATTCATCGTCCAGACTGACGCCAGCGCATATGGCCTAGGCGCTGTGCTCAGTCAGGTCAATGCAGCAGGGGAAGAGCATCCCATACTTTACCTGAGTAGGAAACTGCTATCTAGGGAAGTAGCATACGCCACGGTGGAGAAAGAGTGCTTAGCCATCGTGTGGGCCCTGCAGAAGTTGCAGTCGTACCTGTATGGGCGCCGATTTACGGTCATTACTGATCACAACCCTCTGAGTTGGTTACACCGGGTAGCTGGTGACAACGGGAAGTTGCTGAGGTGGAGTTTGGCGCTGCAGCAGTATGAGTTCACCATCCAACACAAGAAGGGAAGTAATCATGGTAATGCTGACGGATTGTCCCGGCAGGGCGAAGTGGTCGAGGATGGCGTGGGATATTGATGGATGGATCAATAGTCCCGTGCCATATCTCAAAGGGGGAGGTGTGAGGATGATCAATATATATTCACGATCTTGAATAAAATATCCCTGATCACTCATATTTGGCAAAGCTCCTCACCCCCCCCCCCCCCCCACACACACACACCTTTTTTGTTTCTTTTTGAAGCTGGTGTCCTGTTTTCCTTTGGGCACTAGATGTCATGGCTAGATGGATTGGGGCCATATAGTGAGAGTCCTGGATATTAACAGGTTCGCTTATCTCTTACCAGACTGGGGGCGCAATAAAACGTCCTCATGGCGTAATGGCTTTATGACAAGGGGTCTGGCTGCAATATGCATCCAGAGTTCACGCAGGAGACAAACAGAGGTCACTGTAGACGTCTATGGAGATATTTGACCTCTTCAGAAAGATGATAAGCTGTCATATTCCAGAGGTGAGATTCGCTACAGGTCAGCAGGGTAGGGAGAGGGACCCACCATTGTAAAAGCAAGAAAGTGGCTCTAGGGGAACCCAGGGAAACCTGTAACTCCCCTAATCGGGTACACACCAGACCCATGGTTGGTATGCCCGTGACCGGCAGGTGATGCCCCGTAGTTTGATGCCCCTGGAATGCTGATCGGAAACGCGCCAGCCAAGTTATGAGGATTTGAAAATCTTCAGGCAAGCGTCTCCGGTCATAAAAGATGGACCATTAGCTCATTAGCGTAGTCCCTGTCACCCCCCCTGTGAGGTCAGAGGAGGGAGGGAGACGACTGCTCTCACCATGCTTGATAAGGCAGGGAGTATGATGGGAGAGGGTTCAACACTTGGGGAACTTGTTATGAGTGTGTTGGCCCGCCGTTCCTGCTAATCCCCATAGCGTTCCAGTTCCAAACAGCCCGATAGCAAAGTAGGTTCTGGTTTTCTCCTTTTTATTTTAAGAACTGTTTTTACTGTGTATGTGTCTGTATATTTTGTACCATCTCTTTTTTTATTGTGACCTGTACTGTATGCACTGTCCTTTTTTATTTGATATTAAATTTCACTTTAATAAGAGCTTTCCTGTGTTCTAAAAAGGCCCTATGTCTCTGAAGTAAAACGTTACCAGGGGTAAGTGATTACCATAAGATTGTGATAGACGTAATTTGTAGTTGCCTTAGGTGTGCATAAGGGTAAGGTGTCACGTCAGCCTTATTGTGACATGTGGTGGCAGCAGAAAACGTGTAACTGGGTGTTAGGTTCTGGTTGGTAGCTGATCCAAGACGGTCCGAGGTGAGCCCGGTTGCCTACTAGCCAGAACCTAAGTCACGGGGATCGTGACACCAGACTTTAACATAAAACATTTTTTGTACAATATGTCATTTTCTAATGACACATACCTTTAAGGAAAAGGTTTTCTTTTGTTGTTTGTCCTAAAATGAAACCTAACACGAACGCTCCTAAAAGGATACTCATCGTTTATCGTAATTTTTTTTTTTCAAAGGAGATTCTGTAGTTGTCTACACTGATGGTTGTTGCACCAGCAATGGACGCCATAAAGCAAGAGCTGGGATTGGGGTTTACTGGGGACCAAACCATCCGTTGTAAGTAGAAGCCAGAAATTCCTATAGAAATGTCTGCAGGAGAATGAGATTTTTTTTTGCACAGAAGATTTAATACGGACCGGAATGAGGAACTCCCGACATCAGGTATCATTATTAGAGATGAGCGAATTTACAGTAATAATGAAGCGAATCACTTAGTTAGCTCGGCAATCTGCTTATCAGCCGGCTGCCTTTAAAGTCTGTGCTGCTCCACTCTAGGTGCCTGGAAGATCTGGATCCAGCTTTTCCAGGAACCTGAAGTAGAGGGGCATGGACTTCAAAAGGAGCAGGCAGATTGCTGAGCTAAGGAAGCGATTCGCTTTGTTAGTACTGTAAATTCTCTCATCTTTAATCATTATGATTCCAGGAGCTCCAAAACAATTAAAATCTTTGCGCTACTGTACTGACGCTGTGATACTTTTATGCTGTGTCCGTACAGTAGCAGGGAGATTTTTTTTTTTTTTTTTGCGCTCCCAGCATTATAATGATTTATGATGTTGGGAGTTCTGCGCTCCGGTCTATAGCACATCATCCGTCACTTTGTGCCCATCATTCTGAGACTGGTAGTAATTATGTTGTTTAGCTCTCTCTGATAATAAGGGGCCTATTCCATGGGAGCAATAATCGGCCGATTATCGATCGGTGGAATAGAGAAAACGAAAACCTAAAATCATCCGTTCCCCACCGCGCATCGCCACGGTGGAATAGCGGTGCGCGGCGGGCGACCGATTTGAGAAGCAGCAGCATACATTACCTAGCAGGGCTTCTCCTCCGCTCCATCTTCCTTCCCGGGTCCTGGGGCACAGCATCAGCAGCTCCGGAGCGGCCTGACTGAGCTGTCAGACCGCTCAGCCAATCACTGGCCGGGACCGCCGTGGCCAGGGATTGGCTGAGCGGTCTGACAGCTCAGTCAGGCCGCACCGAAGCTGATGCTGCACCGCGAGACCCGGGGAGGAAGACTGAGCGGAGGAGAAGTCCTGCCAGGTAATGTATGGTGCAAGGGCTGCAAAGACATCGGTAACTATGTCCCTGCAGCCCTCGCTCAACGATCATCGGGGACATCTAGCAGATCGGCGCTCGTTTACATCATTGATCGGGCCCTAAGAGGGGCCCATGGTAACTTAACCCTTTGAGGACCAGGCACAAAATGACCCAGTGGACCGCGCAAATTTTGATCTTAGTGTTTTCGTTTTCCCCTCCTCCCCTTCTAAGAGCTCTAGCACTCTCAGTTTTCTATCTACAAGCCATGTAAGTGCTTGTTTGTTACAGGAATAGTTGTACTATGTAATGGCGTCTTTCATTTTACCATAACATGTATGATGGAATTCCAAATATATTATTTATGAAGATATAAATAGGTGAAATTGTAAATAAGAATGCAATATGGTAACGTTTGGGGGGTTCCTGTGTCTACGTAATGCACTATATGGTAACAGCGACATGATGCAATTATTCTATAGGTCAGTCTGAACACAACCATATGCAGGTTACACAGATTCTCTAATGTTATATATGTATTTTTTAATTAAATCCTTTTTTTTGGCAATTAAATATTAATAAAATGGGCCTATTGTGACGCTTATAACGGTTTTATTTTTTCACCTATGAGGCTGTATGGGGTGTCAATTTTTCCGCCATGATCTCTAGTTTTAATTAATACCATATTTGTGAAGATCGGACGTTTTGATCACTTTTTATTGATTTTTTAAAATATATAATGTAACATAAAATCGGTAATCTGCGCACTTTTTCCCCTCTTTTCGTGTACGCCGCTAACCGATCACAATGACGCTTGTTATATTTTAATAGATCGGACAATTACGCATGCTACGGTATATTATGTTTATCTATTTATTTTTATATGTTTTATTTATATAATGGGAAAGGGGGTGATTTAGACTTTTATTGGGGGAGGGGTTTTGGGGTAGTGTAATAGTGATTTGAACTTTTTTTTTTTTTTTTACACTTTTGAAGTCCTTTTGGGGGACTTCTACATTCACTACTTTGATTTATACACTGATCATTGCTATGCCATAGGCACAGCATTGATCAGTGTTATCGGCGATCTGCTCATTGAGCCTGCCTGTGCAGGCTCAGTGTAGCAGATCGCCGCTCGGACCGCACGGAGGCAGGTAAGAGACCTCCGGCAGTCCGTTTCAACGATCGGGACCCCCGCAGTCACACTGCGGGGGTCCCGATCGGTAAGTGACAGGGGACTCCCCCTGTCACTTACACTTAAACGCCGCTGCAGCGTGTCATTACCGGTGAGGTCCCGGCTGCTGTTTGCAGCCGGCCCCCACCTGCTATGAAGCACGCTCCGCTCCGGAGCACGCTTCATAGCGGGAGAAACACCCAGGACGTAAGGTTACGTCATGGGTCGTCTGGGGACAGACTTCCATGACGTAACCCTACGTCCAGGGTCGTCTAGGGGTTAAAGTGTCACTGTCGTTTGCAATTTTTTTTTTTTCCAGAAATCAATAGTACAGGTGATTTAAAGAAACTTTGTAATTGGGTTGTTTAGCCAAAAAAAGCATTTTTATAATGAAAAAGCAGTTTGAAGCTCTCCCTCCTGTCTTCATGGTTCTCCTCTGGAGAGGGGAGGGGTGGAGGGAGATGAGGCACTAAAACAGGACAACAAAGAGTTAATTTACAGCTACATCGCTGGCTATCACCTTTGAAGTCAGCACTGACCTCTGAATACCGGCTTTCAAACAGCTCCCACTGTGTAATCCTTAGTTCTCTGCTCTTTGCTGCCGACTAATCTCCCCCCTCCATAGAACAGACAGGGCTCGACTGGTGTAAAAGAGTCGAGATTTCCTGATAATGAGCAGTGAATGAGAGATGAGGGGGGGGGGGGGGGGGAACCTGGGGAAAGTCTTTTTGAATGCAGATAATGGCATATTTGCCTAATAAACCCAATTACAAAGTTTCTTAAAATCGCCTGTACTAGATGCAGAGGCAATGCTGATGACGTAATGATGCTATTTCATCTGTAATACAGCAGTATTAGGATCAGTGTTACAGATAAATCCCCATATGCTGGTGTGACATGGGTCTAAGTCTTTCTGTTTGCTGTGTTTGCTCATACACAGGAACGTGGCAGAAAGACTTGAAGGAAGGCAGACGAATCAGCGTGCTGAAATACAGGTAGCCTCCTTTTTCCCTATGCTTATTCCTCGTGATAAAGTCAATTTTGTCTTTGTGTTTGGGTTGGGGGTCGCTGTTGGTTACTGATATGTGATAATCTTCTAGGTATGGAATCATAACTCATCATTTTATTATTCCAGGCAGCTTGTAAAGCACTAGAACAAGCCAAGAGCCAGAACATCACCAAGCTTGTGCTATACACAGACAGCATGCATACTATAAATGGTGAGGCCTACACAATCTCTTATTTATTTTTTTTCTTTAACCCCATTCTCTCTAATTATCATTAATATATATATATTTTATTTATTTATTTTATTCATCTCTTCCTGTATTTTACCAGGTATCACTAAGTGGATACATTCTTGGAAGACGAAAGGTTGGAAGATGAGCACCGGGAAAGAGGTAGTGAACAGGGGCGACTTTGAGAAGCTGGATAAGCTTGTACAAGGGCTGGATGTGAAGTGGGTGAGTACTTAATGAGAGGACATGAAAGGGGGGATTTATTACTGGTGTAAATGCAAGTTATAAATCCGGAAGCCATGCCCACTTGGCACTAACACCAGGTTATAGTTTATGCATGTTGATTTCTGTATTGTGCAAAGTAACAGTTTTTGGTCCCTAATATGTATATTGATTTTATTGGGTGGTATAGATTTTTTGTATGGACAGTCAGTAGACCCCTAGTGCACATTTTAGAGACTGCAGCTCCATTATGATGGCTGACCCTCATTCCCAATATCATGTTGGGTTTTAGGGGTTAGCCACCCAATGATCATAAGCTGATCTGCAAACCACACCCAACCTGAGGACAAGAGAGGTGCTTATATGTAAGTCTCTAATAGATGAATGCTCTCTGGTTTATATACTGACTATATAACCTTGTCTCTCTGATCAGATGCACATCGCAGGCCATGCTGGTTTTGTAGGAAATGAAGAAGCGGATAGGCTCGCCAGAGAAGGAGCGCAGAAACCTCCAGTAGATTCCACTGACTTGTAGGGGAAGATACTTGGCCTATTATGGACCTGCATGAATGGACATTAAATCATAAGAGCTCATGTATAGTAACTTACATTGTACAGCCTGCAGGACATCATATATGGGAGGATATTATACTTTATACAGCCTACAGGATCTCAGAAATGGGAGGATATTATACATTATACAGCCTGCAGGACCTCACAAATGGGAGGATATTATACATTGTACAGCCTGCAGGACATCACGGATGGGAGGATATTATACATTATACAGCCTACAGGACATCACGGATGGGAGGATATTATACATTATACAGCCTGCAGGACATCATATATGGGAGTATATTATACTTTATACAGCCTACAGGATCTCACAAATGGGAGGATATTATACATTATACAGCCTGCGGGACCTCACAAATGGGAGGATATTATACATTGTACAGCCTGTAGGACCTCATGGATGAGAGGATATTATACAGCCTGCAGGACATCACGGATGGGAGGATATTATACATTATACAGCCTACAGGACCTCATGGATGAGAGGATATTATACAGCCTGCAGGACATCACGGATGGAAGGACATAATACAGTAACACATTATATAACGCTGCAGTAAGACCTCAGCCAGACCTGTCAGCACTTGCACTTCTGCCTTTGGAGACTTGAAAGACTTTATCCTGGTCTCTACAGGAATAAGATTGCCTTTAAAGCTGCTTTGTGTGGATCCTGGATTATCAGTCTTCTAATTTCCAGTTTAAAGGAATTTCAGTACAAATCTTCAAATTTTAGATGTTTCGGCTATGTTCACACAACGTACGGACAACAGCCGTGAATACTTGACACAATACAATGTGTGAACCGCAGTTATTTGCATTGAGTTCAATGCAACACATTTCAATATGAAAACAATGTCCATTCTTGTCATGAAAAGTATGTTGTGTGAACATAGCCTTAAAGTTTATCTGTCAACAAAAACTTTGGATCTGTCAAAAGTTTTTTCCAGTTGTGGTCTGGGTGTTCAGTAGGGAGAGCCTCCAGAGTAGCACGCTGCTGCACGCTCCTCTACCATGCTGTGTGTATGAGACTAGGACAGTCCTATAGACGTTACATTCAGGTCATGTGGCAAGGAGCTGAAAGCAAACGCACTAAGCGTGGACTTCTCGTTTCTTTGTGGTCTAAAAACACAGACATAACCCAATTGAAGGGGTTATCCAGGCAGAAAAATGGACAATCCCCTCCAGAAACTGCACCTCTCTTGTCCTCTGTGGGTGCAGGTTTTGCAGTTCAGTTCCATTAAAGTGAATGGAGCTGAATTGTAATACCACACACAACCCGAGGAAAGGCTGTGGCTCTCATTTTGCAGGGAGGTAGCTGTGCTTTTCTAAATCTTGATAACTCCTTTTATACAAATACGCTTTAAAGGGGTACTCCAGCATGGGGGCACTTTTGCGCTCTGATGCCGCATCGCGGCGCTCCAGTGCCCGTTTCCCGGACGCTTCCGGGTGTCTGACGCGGGCCCGAGAAGTTACGTCTCAGGTCCGCTCAGCCACTCAGTGAAAGAGGCGGGATCCCGCCTCCTTCACTGACTGCCCCCACGCTGGAGTACCCCTTTAAGTAATGGTGAAATTAGGAGTAGTATATGACCTGAATAAATTACCAGGAACATGGAAGTAATTGCTATTGTTGTACATTTGACAGCATTGCAGATAGCAGACACACTTTATTGTTTTATGTATCAAAGAAATTGTAGAGTAAATATTTTTGTTTTATACTTTTGTGTTTATATCTGTAGTTTGTTTTTTTTTGCCAGATTATGACTTGTAAAACAGACCAACAAATAGCATATATAGGTTTTAAACGATTGAACTAGAAAAAGGGCAGTGATTGATCCATACAACCAAAAATGAAATGTAAGGTCTTTTTATTTAGCAGTTTAGGCCGATTTATTTTTGTACTTTGTCCCAAAATCAGCGGATTTGCAAACTGCATAGTAGTTCCTGCAATAAGTGTCTGGAAAATGTGGACCAAAAAATGTGTATACATAGCCTAAGGGAGAATTCACACATGGCAAACTGCATGTATTGGGTTCTGCAACTAAACAATTCTCATTGTTGCCAATCGCAGCTGAGCTTTCACTTTACCAGAGCAATATGAGAAATGCAAGCTGGGCTGTGATTGGTTGCTATGGATAAGAGAATCTCACTAGATGCCCAATTCAATAGAAGTTGGGACGCTGTAAAATAAAAATGTAAATAAAAAGCACCATGAAATGACTTGTAAATCTTAGACCTATATTTTATTTAAAGGGGTAGTGCGGCGCTAAACAATTATTCACAAAATAACACATATTACAAAGTTATACAACTTTATAATGTATGTGAATGGCCCCCTTCCTCGTGTTTCCCCCCCACCCACGCCAGACCCGGAAGTGTGATGCACTATACTCACCTGATTCGTGTCGACCCCCGTCCGCCATCTTGGGACAATTAAGTAATCTTCGGCCGGCCAAACCGATCCATCCGTCGCTCGTGCTGGCCCCCCTCTGCCGCGTCATCAGCTGCTCAGCCACGATTGGCGGAGCATAACTGTGCTCAGCCAATCGCGGCTGAGCAGTTATGATGCGGCAGAGGTGGGGGGCGGCACGAGCGACTGATGGAGCGGTTCGGCCGGCCTCCCGAAGATGACATCATTGTCCCAAGATGGTGGACGGGGGTCGACACGAATCAGGTGAGTATAGTGCATCACATTTCCGGGTCTGGCGTGGGTGGGGGGAAACACAGGGAAAGGGGCCATTCACATATACAACTTTGTAATGTATGTTAATTTGTGAATAATTGTTTAGTGCCGCACTACACCTTTAAGTGTAGGATCCCCTCATCTTTTGGCAACACTCAGGATTATTTTTTTTATTCAGGAAATCCGGGTAAATTTCTGGACTCACAGCGTTCTACTGGGCATCAGTACTGTTCAGGATTTCAGCACTGGTGCTTCATACAACCTATGGGTGCATCCAGAATTCTGGACAGTTCTGGACAATGCTTAGCAGGCAGCCCAGGACAGTACTGCCGATTGCTGATACTCGCCCTTGCACAGTATGCACTCCTAATCAGGCGTGCATACATTGTCTCCTAACCATATTAATCACTCTTGTGGCCGAGGGCAGCATTAGAGCCCCATCCACTGCTACCTGCCCCCCCCCCCACAGCATTGCAGCGAATGAGTGACATCACTCGTGCGGACAGACCACCAGAAGACAGAAGAAGCCAAAGTAAGACACTGCTGCAGCAGGTTTTTACAAACCACACCCATAAGGCATGCCAAACTGCAGAATTTTTAGTTTGTCATTTTTTTTCTTTTAATTAATTGTCCTACCCTGTGTGTTTAGGACAGGGTTTCTTAACCTGCGGTATATGTACCCCCTGTGATACGTGCTGCAGGTTGAGGGAGACGTGGGAGGAAGAGCTGTCTAACTGGCTTCCTGCACTGACACATGAGAGTTCTGCAATGTGCCGGCAGCCTCAGAACATAGGTTGGAGGTTATCAGTGAAGGTTTTCCATGGGGATTTGCTGTTGCTCTGGACAGTTCCTGACATGGACAGAGGTGGCAGCAGAGAGCCCTGTGTCAGACTAAAAATAATACACCACTTCCTGCAGGACATACAGCAGCTGATAAGTATGGGAAGACTTTAAATAGAAGTAAAATGACAAATCTATAACACTTTCTGAAACAAGTTGGTTTGAAAGAAAAAGATTTTTTGCTGGAGTACCCCTTTAATCCTATCGGCTCCTGCACTGATAATCTCCGTTCTGAGGCAGCTGCCTGGTGTGCTGTTCAGAGGTTTCGTCAGTGCAGGAAGCACTTAACCCTTTCAGTACTGCAGCGTGTCTCACGAGCTGCAGGACTAAAAGAGTTAAAGACCAGGACACCTGAGGGATGTGTGGGCAAATGTGGACATGTTCCCCATCCCTCACAGAACACAGAGGAAGATGAGGACACCTAGGAACTGTACTGGAGCCAGGTGAGTAGACTGGATACCTACAGGGGGAGGGATTGCCTGACTGGCTGCAAAGAGGGGGGACATGTATCTGGCTACAAGGAGGGAGGTAGCTGGCTGCAAAGAGACTCACAAGAGGACATGTATGTGGCTATGGGTGAGGGCTAGGTGAAAGGAGAGATAGTTGAATACATGGGGAAATATGTGGCTGCTAAGCATATCCAGCTCCATGGGCCATACCTGTCTGCAAATGCAAATCCAGCTGCAGGAAGCATACTTTGTTGTATGTGTCTTATAGTTTTCAGAGGACAACTATACAGTTAAACATCCGCCACTGAGCAATTTACCTGTATAGTTGCTACTCTCTAAACTCACAGCAGCATTTAACCTTTCCCAAGCCATTCCACATGCAGGTGATTGATTTTGAATATTGTACCGCTACAAGAGGCAAATAGTGAGGAGGCTGCGGCCTGGGTGCGGGGACTGGGAAAGACTGCGCTGTGACCTCCCCTATAAGATCAGCAAACTCCTCTCCTGACATCCTCTGTGCTGCTGTGACCTCCCCTATAAGATCAGCACACTCCTCTCCTGACATCCTCTGTGCTGCTGTGACCCTGTGACCTCCCATCTAAGATCAGCAGCCTCCTCTTCTGACATCCTCTGTGCTGCTGGGACCTCCCCTATAAGATCAGCTCCCTCCTCTCCTGACATCCTCTGTGCTGCTGGGACCTCTATAGATCAGCACCCTCCTCTCCTGACATCCTCTGTGCTGCTGGGACCTCCCCTATAAGATCAGATGGAGTTTCCTACCCAAGGACCTAAATCCACATAATGTCCAGGATTCCCGGGATCGGTAGAGTCTCAGCAGTCAGACCCCTCCCCCCCCTTCTGCAATCAAACCTATAGGGCAGGGATGGGGAACCTTTGGCCCTCCAGCTGTTGCATAACTACAAATCCCATCATGCCTGACTTTGGCTGTCCAGGCATGATGGGAATTGTAGTTGTGCAACAGCTGGAGGACGGAGGGCTGAAGGTTCCCCATCTCCACCTTAGGGGACCAATCTCACTAGGAGGTAGAGAGACCGCTTTAAAGGGATAGTTTAACACCCCCCCCCCCCCCCCCCCCCCCCCCAAAAAAAAAAAAAAAAAAAAAAAAGCAAAAAACCTTTCCTATCCACTGATCCCAGCAAGTGCCAGAGATTTGTAATCATCTTCAATTAAAAAAAAACCTCCAGTCTTCCAGTACTTATCAGCTACTGCATGTGCCTCAGGAAGTGGTGTATACTTTCCAGTCTGGCGAGCAGAAAAGGTTTCCTATAGGGATTTGCTGCTGCTCTGTGCAGTTCCTGACATGGACAGAGATGGCAGCAGAGAGCACTGTGTCAGACTGGAACAAACACCACTTCCTGCAGGGCATACATCAGCTGATAAGTACTGGAAGACTTGAGATTTTTTTTATAAAAAGTAAATTACAAATTTCTGGCACTTTCAGGCACCAGCTGATTTGAAAGATATTTTTTTTGTTAACAAACCTTTTAGGAAAACCAAACAATGTATATGTAAACCCAACAGTGGCCTGAAGGGGTTAACATGAATAAATAAATGTTCTCCAACCTGTCTCCAGCTTTTGTAAAACTACAACTCCCATCATGCCCTGAAAGCCTTAGGTTTTCCTTTAGAGTTTAACCCTTTCAGGACTGAAGAAGGCTGTTTGGATATTGTGGGTAGTTCTGCAACCTCTGGGGAGCTCTAGGTTGGGATCACTTACGTATCCCTGTTATGGCTATGTTCACACACAGGATTTCTGGACAGTATTTGGCAACCAAAACCAGGAGTGGATTAAAAACACAGAAAGGCTCAGTTCACACACTGCTGAAATTGAGTGGACGGCCGCCATTTAACCCCTTTAAGGACCGGGCCTGAAATGGCCTTAAGGACAGAGACAAATTTTATGAATATGACCAGTGTCACTTTATTCATTAATAACTTCGGGATGCTTTTACCTATCCGGCTGATTCTGGGATTGTTTTCTCGTGACATATTGTACTTTACATTTCTGGTAAAATGGGAGTCGATACTCATAACGAATCTTTATGAAAAACACCAAAATAACGTGAAAAATTGTGAAAAAATGCATTTTTCAAACTTTGAAACCTTTCTGCTTATACAGAAAGTGGATATACCACATAAATTATACATTAAATAGCATTAGCAACATGTCTACTTTATGTTGGCGGCATTTATTAAACTATATTTCATTTTTTTTTTAGACAATAGGAAGCTTAAAACGTTAGCAGCAATTTTCCAAATTTTCAGTAAAATTTCAAAATCAGATATTTTTAGGGACCTGTTCAGGTTCAAAGTGTATTTGAAGGGCCTGTATGTTAGAAAGCCCCACAAAGCACCCCATTTCTGAAACTGCACCCCCCAAACTCTGCAAAAGCACATCCAGAAAGTTTTTTAACCCTTTACGGGAGTCACAGAAATAAAAGCGAAGTGTGTAAGAAATTTGAAAATTTTTATTTTCTGTGCAGAGATTTTATTGTAATCCAATATCTTTCATAATTATAAACCTATTAGCAGAGAAATGCACCCCAATAATTATTGCCCCGTTTCTGCAGTTTATAGAAATACCCCATATGTGGCCCTATTGCGCTATTTGACGCAACCACAAGCCTCAGATATAAAGGAGCGCCTAGTGATTTTCAACGCCTCCGTTATATTTGGTCATTTCTGACTGTACCACTTCACCTAAAGTGACACCATTTAGAAAACTACACCCCTCAAGGAATGTAACAAGGGGTGCGGTGAGGATCTGGACCCCACAGGTGCTTCGCAGATTTTCAGAAAAATGTGGCGTAAAAAATGAAAATTCAATTTTTTACACTAAAATGTTGTTCTAGCATTCATTTTTCATTTTTACAAGGGGATAAAAGAAAAAAAAAACACAAAACGTGTAGCGCAGTTTCTCCCGAGTACAGAAATACCCCATATGTGGACATAAAGTGCCAAGCGGGCGCAGGACGAGACTCCAAAGGGAAGGAGCGCCAATTGGCTTTTGGAAGCTGGATTTTACTGGAATGGATTTCAAGGGCCATGTCGCATTCACAGAGCCCTTGTGCTGCCAAAACACTGGAAACCCCCCACAAGTGACCCCATTCTGGAAACTACACCCCTCAAGGAATCTAACAAGGGGTTCAGTGAGCATATGGACCCCACTGGTGACGGGCACAAATGTGGAACAATGTGACGTGAAAGGGAAAAATTTCATTTTTTTCACTTTCACGGCACAAATGTGGCCGTCATCAAGGGGTCCATATCCTCATTGCACCCCTTGTTAGATTCCTTGAGGGGTGTAGTTTCCAGAATGGGGTCACTTGTGGGGGGTTTCCAGTGTTTTGGCAGCACGAGGGCTCTGTAAATGCGACAAGGCTAAACCAACATTATAGTGTAAAAGATGTAATATTTCATTTTTACGCCATATTGTTCCACATTTGTGCCCGTCACCAGTCGGGTCCATATGCTCACTTCACCCCTTGTTACATTCCCTAAGGGGTGTAGTTTCCATAATGGGGTCACTTGTAGGGGGGTTCAACTGTCTTGGCAACACAGGGGCCTTTTAAATGCAACATGGCCCCTCGAAATCCATTCCAGCCAAATCCAGCCTCAAAAAGCCAAATGGCGCTCCTTCCCTTTGGAGGCTTACCCTGCACCGGCATGGCGCTTCATGTCCACATGTCGGGTATTTCCATACTCAGGGGAAATTGCTCTACACATTTAGTGTTTTTTTATCTTTTAACCCCTTGTGAAAATGAAAAAATCAAGACAAGATCAATGATTTAGTGTAAAAATTAAACATTTTTTACACTAAATGTTGGTCTAGCCTTGATTTTTTCCTTTTCCACAAGGGGTTAAAAAAGAAAGTGAACACAAAACGTGTAGGGTAATTTCCCCTGAGTACGAAAATACCCCACATGTGGGCATAATGTGCCATATGGGCAGAGGGCAAGTCACCAAAGGGACAGAGCGCCATTTAGAGGCTGGAATGGAGGATGGAGGCCATGTTGCAATTACAAAGCTCCTGTGCTGCCAGGACAGTAGAAACCCCCCACAAGTGACCCCATTCTGGAAACTACACCCCATAAGGAATCCAACAAGGGGTACAGTGAGCATATGGACCCCACTGGTGACGGGCACATAAGTGGAACATGTGCCATGAAAATAAAAAATAAATTTTTTTCATTTTCACGGCCCAAATGTGGCCGTCACCAGAGGGCCATATCCCCACTGCCCCCCTCGTTAGATTCCTTATGGGGTGTAGTTTCCAGAATGGGGTCACTTTTGGGGTGTTTCTACTGTCCTGGCCGCACAGAGGCTTTGTAATTGCATCATGGCATCCTCTAATGGGAATGGCGGCCATATCTATTTAGCTGGGGAAAAGGGACAATTCTAATTTATTTGGGGGTATTAGGCCAATTATTAGTTTATAAGGTTGGAAATGACAGGTGTCCATCAAATTCAACCTGTGTTGATCCAGAGGTGGGGTCCTTCATATCCAGAAGCGCTGGGGCCGCTCTATGGCTGCTAAATATTAGGGCTTTATTACTGCTTCTGATATGTTCGGATCGTGCTGCAAGCTACAGTAGCTCAGGCAGCGAGGGACCAGAAGAGGGGGTGCTGGTATAAAAGTTATCCCCGTACAGGTGGTAACCTTTATGCAGCAGTGGGAAGATCAGTTCCCGAATGATCTCCCCACTAACTCAGAGGATGGGGGGGGGCATCTGGGGGCTGGATTCGGGTGTCCCTTCCTTCATACACTCTAAGGGTACGTGCACACTGCGGAATGGCGAAGGATAACCCTCTGTGCATTCCGCAGCTGGCACCCACCGGCAGACTGATGGAGGCGCGCGTCTCCGCTCGTGTCACACTCCATTATATGCACGGGCGGATTCTGCCCTCTGTCCAACGTGTTCATTCTTTGGACGGACGACGGAATCCGCCTGTGCATAGAATGGAGTCTATGACACGGGTAGAGACGCGCGCCCGCATCAGTCCGCCGGCGGGTGCCAGCTGCGGAATGCACGAAGGGTTATCCTTCGCCATTCCACAGTGTGCACGTACCCTGGATCTGTAAGTGTACCCTGAGGTACTCTCACAGAGTGTGTAGAATTTCACACCATACCGTGATCTCTTATTGGGATGGTTCTGTCGGAAAAGACGTGTCTGGGGGGGCAGCGTACGCTACGCTACCCCCAGACACGTCACTGGATGATGAGGATGATGAGGATGAATGGAGGAACGAAGGATCCCCCCATTCATCCTCACTGGCTGTTTCGGTGTCGTAAGCAATAATAACGTATGCGTCCGACACCGAAAACACCTTGGGGGCCATCTTTATACGGGGATTGGTATATGGGGTATGTAAATGTGTAGTGGTGTAGTGTAAAACTTTATTTCATGTAGTGTAGTGTTTTTTACGTGTTTATTTGACAGTAAGAAAAAATATCCCTTTGCCAAGAATGGAGCTGCTGCTAAATGCCGCACTTATGTGCAGTACTTATCAGCAGCCAGTGGCGGTAGGATATAGGGGGGACAAACGCCCCTACGCCAAAAAGGAGGAGTTGCTGATCAGCGGCGCACTTAAAGGCAATGCTGATCAGCACTCAGCAGCGTTAGGGCGCACAAAAAGGAAAAAAAAAAAATTGGAAAAAATAAAATAAAATCTTTTTAACCCAAAGCAACTGATCAGTGAATGATATGCACTGATCAGCCGCTAGGGGGCGGCAGAGCGACGCTGCCGGAGATTACCGAGGCCCGCCGAACAGGAGGACCCGAGCGATTACGAAGATTTCCGACGCTGGATGACCAAACCCGGAAGTGACCCGAAGAAGACGCAAGGACGGCGCGTACCGCAGATCGTCGCTCCGGACGCCCAGATCAGGTGAGTATGGTACACCTGCACCACACACACCTGTTCTGCACCCCTCAGCTACCTAGCTGAGGGGTGCAGAACGCGACAAAACTGTTTTTTTACAGTTTGACCGCCATGATGGGCCGGCCGGCCTATCACGGCGATCGTGGGGGTGGCATCGGCGCCATCTTTGGTGGGGACATTGCTTTCCGGGTCACCGGGTAAAAGATGACCCGGAAAGCTGTTTTCAGCTGCTATATGCTGATCTGTATAGATCAGCATATAGCAGCGATCTTCGGCACGGGAGGGGTTAATCACCCCCCCGTGCCGACGAGCAGAGATGGCCTGCTATACATTATAGCAGGCCATCTTCCCCGACCGCTGTGTGTGAACACACAGCGATCGGGGAAACATCGGGCGTAAGTATACGCCCGTTTGCGTTAAAGCCCACCCTGCGGTGGCGTATACTTACGCCCGATGTCGTTAAGGGGTTAATGACAAATAAGTACTGTTGTTTAATATAAAAACGTCCGTTATCTGCCATTAAATGGCGGCCATCCACTCCATTTCAGCAGTGTGTGAACATAGCCTTTCTGTGTTTTCAATAAACTCCTGGTTTTGGTTGCAAAATACTGTCGAAAAATACTGAGCAAAAATACAGGTGTATCCTCAACATCAAGAGTCAAAAGCTGATGGGTGGGAGTCTGACCACTAGGACCACCACCAATTCCAAGAACACAAGTCTCTTGACAACTGAGAGAATAAAGTGCAGCCAGCTTATGTGGTCAGTAGAGATGAGCACCGCTGGAGCATGCTCGGGTCCCATCATCCGGCATCTGAATACCAGAGGCTAAAGAAGTTGGATGCCGCCCTAGGGAGACCTGGAAAACATAGATACAACCTATGGTCTAGGGCTGCATCCAATTACTTCTGCCACCGGTAATCAGATGCCCAGTGGTGTAGCTATAGGGGCTGCAGTGGTCGCCATGGAGACCAGGCTGCTCTCTCTCCCTACTCAGATGTATCAGCAACTGAATAGACGGCTGGCAGGAGCCCCATGCTCCCTCTCCTGCCTCTGGGACTCCTGCTCTGTGTAATACACATCTGACATTGTACAGTGGGTGACATGGCTAATAGACTGCAGTGCAATGTGCTCCAACCTAAAACAACAACTTCCATCTTGACAACCTGACAACGTGCCCGGGCATGCTCATGACATCACTATGACAAGCAGTGACATCACATAAGTGACATAATTGGTGATGTCATGCAAGGGCCCTATAAAAGAATGTGCAGAGCCCCAGATTCTCTGTTCTTAGGGACTCACTAGCGATCACACTGTTGGTATTACCTTGCTTTCTGCCTGTGTATACTGACAGTTATTTCTAGTGTTTTTTCATCAATCCATGGAGAGAGAGGAGAGGATTGAGAGGGAGCTTGCCATTTTTGGCAACCTCCTTTACTATTTGGTTCCAATCCTGGTGGGCTGTCTTTCCACCAGACAACCACTCAGCATGATTGAACCCTTCTTCAACCCGCTGAGCTGGGGCAATTCCATCAGCGACCCGCTCAGCTGGGAGAACATCACCTCGGGCCTGCAGTGGACAAACAGCACCATCACAGACCAGACCAGCTGTAAGATTACCCCCAACCTGCAGAGGCCCAATTACACCACCAGAAACCTGCAGCGTCCAAACACCACCATTGGAGACCTGCCCGACTGTGAGCTCATGTCCATCACCAGTCATGTCCAGAGCGCAGCAACCGCCTTTACTGACCTGCTCAGCTGGTTATCTGCTGTAAGTGATGTGCTCAGCTGGCTATCCACCACCAGCCGTCTGCTGAGCAGGACTTTCAGTAACAGCGCCTTGCTGACCTGGATCACAGCTGCTATAGAGCGAGTGAGCGTGATCACCACCACCTGTGATTTCGTCAACTGGATCTACAGCACCAGAGACCTGATCGCCTGGACCACCACCCTCACCCGCAGCAGCTTCCTGGAGATCTGGACCACCACAGCCACCTGGATCACCACCACTACCACCGGTGAGCTGATAACGTGGATGTCTGCCATCACCACCAGCGATCTACAAGCCATCCTGAGCAGCATAAGTGAGAAGCTGGTGTGGGTTGCCACAACCCTCCAGCTACTCACTTTGTTGACCAGCCGCTGCAACAGGTGTGCTTGGCTGATAACTGTGAGTGAGGCGTTATCCTGGATGAACACCACCAGCAGGATGCTGATCGGCGCCCTACGGAGCATCAGACTAATCCTGCGATGCTTCAGCAGCACCGAGGAGCTAAGGAAATGCCTGGCCATCATTTCCAAGGAAGTTCTCGGCAGCTTCCCCACCACCACCAGTACACCACGCTCCGAGGGACATCCCTACCGCCGACAGCGAATTATTTAAAATAATCGGACAACATCATCAGGGGCCTGCAGTGGCTGAACAGTTACATCAGAGAGCAGCCCAGCTGGAAGATTACCACAAACCTGCAGAGACCAAATTCCACCACCATCAACCTGCAGCGTAGCAACTCCAGCACCATCAAAATGCAGAGTCCAAACAACACCATTGGAGACCTGCCCAACTGGAATATGACCACCTGTGACCTCATTTCCATCACCAGCCATCTCCAAAGTGCAGCAACCACCTTCACTGACCTGCTTAGCTGGATATCCACCACAAGCCGCCTGCTGAGCTGAACTTTCACTAATAGTGACCTGCTGACCTGGATCACAGCTGCTGTAGAGCCAGTGAGTGTGATCACCACCGCCTGTGATTTCATCACCTGGATCTGCAGCACAAGAGATCTGATCATCTGGACCACCACCCTCACCAGCTTCCTGGAGATCTGGATGACCACAGCCACCTGGATCACCACTACTACTGCCGGTGAGCGGATCACGTGGATTTCCACCATCAGCATCAGCGATCTGCAAGCAATCACAGCGAGTGCGACATTGTCCTGGACTACAACCACCAGCAGGATGCTGATCGGCTTCCTACAGAGCATCAGACTGATCCTGCGATGCTTCACCAGTACCGAGGAGCTGAGGAAATGCCTGGCCATCATCTCCAAGAAAGTGCTCAGCGGCTTCCCCGCCGCCACCACCACAGCACGCTCCGAGGGACATCCTTACAGCCGACAGCGAATGATTTAAAAACTTAAATAAATGTGTTTTTTTTGCAAAAAATGTGTTCTTCTTGTTAAGAAAATAGACATAGGGGGAATTTATTATAAACCAGAATTTTTTATGTCACTATACATTGGAGCACGGCGTCCAAGGGTGTAAGTGTGTAAAAATTATAATGTGGAACACTAAAAATACCATACACCACCTCTCTTACACTGTACCTGTCAGCTCTGCCCCCCCAAAGATGGCCGCGCAGCCGTACTCACCGTTATTGTGTGAGGTGAGGAGGAAAGGGGAACTACAACCATGGTGGACGGCACACAGGAGCGCCCCTGCTGGTCACTCTCCTTCTCCAGCTCTTCCCTCTGCCACTGGTTGTAGGAGTATACGCTGCCAAGACAAAAACACCCGTTGGGGTCTCGGTAGATTTATCACACAGCGTCCTTGTTTCCAGATAGTAACCAATCACAGCTCAGCTTTCACGTATTATTTGCCCTGGTAAAGTGAAAGGGGAGCTGTGATTGGTTGCTATGGGCTACTAAGGGAAATGCATTGTGCGGTTTTATAGCAAGAGGCCCATAGCAACCAATCACAGTTCAGCTTTCACATATTATTTGCCCTGGTAAAGTGAAAGGGGAGCTGTGATTGGTTGCTACGGGCTCCTAAGGGAAATGTATTGTGCTGTTTTATAGCAAGAGACCCATAACAACCAATCACAGCTCAGCTTTCATTTCTCACATTGCTCTGGGAACATGAAAGCTGAGCTGTGATTGGTTGCTATGGGCTTACAATTAGAAAGCTTAAAGAGGACCTGTAACCCACCGTGTCGGGGTGACAGGCTCCCGACCCCCTGTTAGATCCCCCTATACTCAACCTGATCCCGCCGGGTCTCGCTTCCTGATCTGTTCGGGTCACGGAGATATCAGCTCCCGAAGCCCGGCGCGCGTGCTCACAGGAGAGTCCGATGCCCATAGAGAATGACGGAGCATCAGACTCCCCATTCATTCTCTATGAGCATCGGACTCTCCTGTGAGCGCGCGCGCCGGGCTTAGGGAGCTGATATCTCCGTGACCCGACCGGATCAGGAAGCGGGACCCGGAGGGATCAGGTGAGTATAGGGGGCTGTAACGGGGAGTCAGGAGCCTGTCACCCCAGCACGAGGGGTGACCTCCTTTTTTTTTTGTAAACTGTTTATTTATAAGATTTTTCCATTATTATAAAAATAACAAGACCACCAGGGTATCTCGAGCACATACCAATACATTGCAGCAGTATACATCCACACCATTTTAAAACAGCCACCTGCGAAAGTTCCACAGTGATAGGGTTCCTCAGTGTTTTTCCAAGAAGATCGGAACTGGAAGAGACGCAGGGCCTTGTGTAGGAAGATTGCACATCAAATTCTAGCATACAATAAGTATAGCATGGTATCCAATAGGCATGTCTCGAGTAGGCCTCAACTATGAACATTAAACTGTAACCAAACACACAAAACCAAAAAACGTGGGGTAACACATTAGGGTGGGGGGAAGGGGTCTAGTGTACAGAGCGTCCCATGGATCCCAGATCTGGTTAAATTTCTCGACTGTGTTTTTGTTGAGGGTAGAAAGGTACTCCATTCTCCTTACATCCAGCAGCTTATTTATAAATGCCTGTCGTGGGGGGGATGCCGTGGACCTCCAGGCTGCCGCTATGACACACTTTGCTGCAGTCAAAATATGTAACAGAAGCCGAGAGGAGTTTTTACCAAGGGTCTTAGGGGGGATGTTCAAGAGATATACCGACGGGTCAAGCGGGATGTCTGTCCCAAGTACAGCTCGAACCACCTCTTTTACCTCCCTTCAGTAATGTTGTAACCTCTCGCATTCCCAAAAGACATGGAACAGGGTACCTCTCTGCGTCTCACATCGCCAACAAGTGTCTGCCACCTGAGGGAACTGCTTGTGCAATAGGTCTGGGGTATGGTACCAGTGCATCAAAATCTTATACTGATTCTCTTTGTAACTAACACATTGGGATGACTTCGATGCCTGCGACCACACCACCTGCCACACCTCATAAGGCAGCTCTCTGTGTAAGTATGATTCCCATTTGGTCATATAGGAGAATTTGATGGGCTCTGCGTCAGGCGACCGAGTAAGCATGTCATAAATGGATGTGATTAAGCCACTGCTGGAAGCACTTGTCTTGCATAGCCATTCAAATGGGGAGGGTTTGGGGAACCTATCCGTCGGACACACTATCGCCTTATATTGAGCTATAGCTTCATAGAAGCCAAATGCTCGGAGGGGGAGACAAAATTTTTCCCTGAATTTCTGGAAGGGGAGGAGAGACCTCTGGAGGGGGTCCACCACATCCGCGTAGTGAAATAATTTTGCTTGCAACCAAGGGTCTATCTCTTCCGCCAGCATACTCAGCGGGATAGATGGGTTATATAGGAAAGAGGACAGGAGAGAGTGTGGTGTTTTGAGGGATGATAAAGTGTTTGTCTCCTCCCAGACCCGGATCGTCAGGCGCATGGGACCCAGCAGATCCCTCTCAGTGGTAGGTTGCACAGGGTTTCATAGAAGGCTACTAGTGTGATGAGGGGCTAGCCAAAGCCGTTCAAGGAACATCCATTTTGTGTAAGGGAGCAGGGAGGACCATGCTGGTATGCGTCTAAGGTGGACCGCCCAGTAATATTTCTGTAAATCAAGCACCCCGAGCCCTCCTGCAGTGGTTTTGGTCATCATTATTGGTAGAGAGATACGATGACGCCTATTCCCCCAAACGAATTTCATTAGTAACTTCTGGAAATTTTTCAGGTAAGTTTTGGAGTTAGGAATTGGCAGTGTCTCCCACAGATACAATAATTTCGAGAGAATGAACATTTTCATCGCCGCCACTCGGCCCATCAGGGACAGGGGGAGGGCAGTCCACTTAGACAGGAGAGCAGTCTCTTCACGGAAGAGTGGTGTAAAATTATGTCGAAATAACGATGAAAACGATGGGGTAATGTTGGTACCTAGATAGCTGATGCTGTGATCTTTCCATTTGTAGGGGTAACTCGCCTTCAAGTTGTCTAATTGTCTAGGGGGGAGGCTTATTGGGAGGGCTTCAGTCTTTGTAGTATTTATTTTATATCCAGACAGTTCTCCATAAGTAGTTAAAAGGCTATGTAGGCAGGGCAAGGACGTCAGGGGATTGCGTACAGTCAGCAGGATGTTGTCCGCAAACAGGGACAATTTGAATTCCCTATCCCGGACAACGACCCCCTGGATGTCAGGGTTGAGTCTAATCTGCGTGGCAAGGGGTTCAATACACAGCAGGAATAGTAGAGGGGACAGGGGGCATCCCTGCCGAGTCCCATTCCGGATTTGTAAACGCGGAGACATGGCGTGTGGCAATCGGACCTCGGCTGAGGGGGAAGAATACAAGGACGAGACGGCCGCAAGAAACGGTCCAGAGACACCAAAAGCAGATAAAGTGGCCTCAAGAAACGGCCAGCCTAGCCTATCAAAGGCTTTTTCTGCATCAAGACTGAGCAGAAGACCCGAAGACTTAGTTCTATTAAGGATCTCTACTATGTCTATCGTCCTCCTTGTATTGTCCCCCGCCTGTCGGTTAATCACAAAGCCCACTTGGTCCTTATCAATAAGACTCGGCAGAAGGGCCCCCAGCCTGTTTGCCAGTAATTTGGTAAAAATTTTTAGATCAGCGTTTAGGAGGGATATAGGGCGATAGCTTGCGCAGTCAGTGGGATCCTTGTCCGGTTTAGGGATCACTGTGATATAGGAGTCCAGCATCCTCTCAGGGATTCGTTCCCCGTCCAGGAAACCGTTATACAGGGCAAGCAAGTGTGCACATTAAAGGGGTTATCAAGCGCTACAAAAACATGACCACTTTCCCCCCTACTGTTGTCTCCAGTTCAGGTGCGGTTTGCAATTATTCCATTTACTTCAATAGAACTGAGTTTCAAAACCCCATCCAAACTGGAGACAACAGTAGGGGAAAAGTGGCCATGTTTTTGAAGCGCTGGATAACTCCTTTAAGGACTCAATAGTGGCTTCCTTTCTGTCTATTTTATGCCCAGTCTGGCTGCTGTCACCGCCCACCACACACTGATATCTTACAGCTGATTCCTGCAGCTTGTTCTTCCTATTTAAATACTTGTCAGTGCCTACAACTCCCAGCATGCCTCACTACACTCAAGTCTCCCTCCCACTTCAATCTCCACCCACTCTTCGCCCTCTATCCCTAGCTATTCTTACTTCCCTGCCTCCCTGTACCTAGTTGTGGAATAGTGAAGAAATACTACTACTACTACCATCATGCCTTATAATTGGCATAAGATGGTGGTTGTAGTTATGCAAACCTGAGAGCCACAGTTTGTAGCTCTGCAAGCTGTGACTTTCCAGTTTGCATAACTTTTACTACCTGTGTACCTGGTACTGATCTGGCAGGTCCACCACTCCGCGGGCACAGCCTTAGTTTAGGACTGGCGTCCAGGGAGTGGGGACACATAAGAAGTCACTGTGTTGCCCATGCTGAATCTCCCCTGAGGCTGCGGTGATGGACACCACAAACAGCCAGGCTCTTCTCCATGTGCTCGGAGGTCTCCTATCCATCACAGGCTCACAGAAATGGAGTGCTGGCTACATGGCTACCAGTAAGAGGGCCACCACTGCTAGGACAGCCGGGTCAGCAGGAGCCGCATCCTCTTCTTCCAGCAGCGGCTGCACATAGGATAGCAGCTCTGGCGAGAGTAGAGGGAGGGTGGAAGAGTCACCGGGATGAAGCTTATATACAGGTCCAGGGCCGATTCTGGGGTCTCTGCCGCCTGAGGCAAACCTCAGGCGGCCGCCCCCTCACTAGCGCCCGAACACCCCCCGCCCACCCGCAGCAAGCCCCGAACCCCCGCGCCCACCCGCAGCAAGCCTCAAACCCCCGCACTCACCCGCAGCAAGCCCCGAGCCCCCGTGCCCACCCGCAGCAGGCCTCAAACCCCGCGCCCACCCGCAGCAAGCCCGGAATCCCCGCGACCACCCGCAGCAAGCCCCGAACCCCCGCGCCCACCCGCAGCAAGCCCCGAACCCCCGCACCCACCCGCAGCAGGCCCCGAACCCCCCACGGAGACGCGATCGCCGCAGCACGAACACCGACGACTCCGGCCACTCACCACAGCCAAGTAACCCAGGAGTGCTGCTGAGTGACGTCGCAGGAGCCCATCAGGACGTGTGGAGCGCGTGAGCGCGGGCGGCGGGCCGGCTATGGACAGGTGAGCTGCTGCACGGCTGCTGTCATTTTTGTTAAGTGAAACTTAACAAAAATGACAGCAGAGTAACATTATGCCGCCCCCTGCAGGAGCACAAAATCTGCCGCCTGAGGCGGAATGCTCATTCCGCCTCATGGCAGAAGCGGGCCTGTACAGGTCACATCATCCCGGTGCTTTCCCTCCTTCCCCCACACTAAGTTCCGGGCTGTTGTGTGTGCAGTGCGGCACACATCCCCGATGTGAGCAGAATACAAGTAACCCGGGATCTCCTGGGTGAATAACTGCACTGGTACAGGTTGGAGGAGGGACCTCCATCCTGCATCGCTGCGCTGCCAGTCCCGTTCTTCCTGTCGTACTCCTCCCGTACACCGCGCTCCCCGATGGGCGGGCTGGTGGAGCTTGTGTGGTAGTGTCCTCCTTCCGCGCCTCATGATCAAAATCTACACCTGCTGGAAGCAGGTGTAGATGTCGTATGTCGGTCACAGATTTGAGCGCCCGGCCAACCGGATTCACTAAGAGGCGTGCGCCTCTTAATGAATCCTGACGGGGGAAAGGGGGCGGGGCCTAATAAAAGACCATCACCCTCCTCTCCTGAAATCCTTTGTGCTGCTGTTACTTCCCCTATAAGATCAGCAGGCTCCTTTCCTGACATCCTCTGTGCTGCTGGGACCTCCCCTATAAGATCAGCAAACTCCTCTCCTGACATGCTCTGTGCTGCTGTGACCTCCCCTATAACATCAGCACACTCCTCTCCTGACATGCTCTGTGCTGCTGTTACCTCCCCTATAACATCAACACACTCCTCTCCTGACATGCTCTGTGCTGCTGGGACCTCCCCTATAACATCAGCACCCTTCTCTCCTGACATGCTCTGTGCTGCTGTTACCTCCCCTATAACATCAACACACTCCTCTCCTGACATGCTCTGTGCTGCTGGGACCTCTCCTATAACATCAGCACCCTCCTCTCCTGACATCCTCTGTGCTGCTGGGACCCTGTGACCTCCCCTATAAGATCAGCCCCTCCTCCTCTCCTGACATTCTCTGTGCTGCTGTGACCTCTTCTATAAGATAAGCACCCTCCTCTCCTGACATCCTCTGAGACCATGTGACCACTCCTATAGAATCAGTCCCCTCCTCTCCTGACATCCTCTGTGCTGTTGTGACCTCCCCTGTAAGATCAGCACCCTCCTCTCCTGACATCCTCTGTGCTGCTATGACCTTGTGATCTCCCTTCTAAGATCAGCACCCTCCTCTCCTGACATGCTCTGTGCTGCTGTGACCCTGTGATCTCCCCTCTAAGATCAGCACCCTCCTCTCCTGACATCCTCTGTGCTGCTGTGACCCTGTGACCTCTCCTATAAGATCAGCACCCTCCTCTCCTGACATCCTCTGTGCTGCTGTGACCTCTCCTATAAGATCAGCACCCTCCTCTCCTGACATCCTCTGTGCTGCTGTAAACTCCCCTATAAGATAAGCACCCTCCTCTCCTGACATCCTCTGTGCTGCTGTAAACTCCCCTATAAGATAAGCACCCTCCTCTCCTGACATCCTCTGTGCTGCTGTAAACTCTCCTATAAGATCAGCACCCTCCTCTCCTGACATCCTCTGTGCTGCTGTAAAGTCTCCTATAAGATAAGCACCCTCCTCTTCTGACATCCTCTGTGCTGCTGTGACCTCCCCTATAAGATCAGCACCCTCCTCTCCTGACATCCTCTGTGCTGCTGTGACCTGTGACACAGGTTTTTTGCCTGAAATATGGATAGTAGTATCGATATTTCGGTGCATCGTGCATCCCTGGTCCCTCCAAAAGAGGGACACTTGGCAGGTATGGCTTCATGTAATAATCATGTAATAAATAGCATTTAATGGACAATAAGTCTGAGAATCTTCTTTGATATCAGGTGAAGATGGGATGTTGGCTATTACAGCTGTCTGTGCATTACAGTCTTTTTATACAGAGGCTGAAAGGGCCAAAGGGGCAATAATACAAGGCCTGGCCTTACTGTATGGGGTGTGATCCTGCTCTATAGACATGTCACTAATACTGTCACATGAAAGACTGGAATGCCACCACCAGGAGTCTGACTGAATAACCCAGAACAATAATAAAACTATATATCTATACTGCATATTGTGCATTATATGGCCATGCAGCCTCATATACAGCAAACCACCAGGCTCTGTGTATCCTGACCAGGGCCAATTCCAGGACCAGGCAGGCTGGGCACCACACAAACTCACCGAACTCACCAAATCAACAGCGCCTCTCGCAGCGCATCAACAGCACCCCCCCCCCCTCCCCCCCCGAGGCCCCCCGTCCCCTGAGATGATGTAACATTAGCCAGCACCGACCCTCTGTCCTCCCTCTAGAGCAGGGTGCCGCAGGTTGAGGGGGTACGGCAGGAGGCATCAGGGACCAGGAGAGGACTATGAAGAAGTTATGTGACCAGGCCCTTGTCATCAGAACCATTTTACTTTTATGGGACTCCTATTACGAGAGCCGAATTGATGTTAGACGCTGGACTCTGATTATTGGAGCTGTGTTCATAATTGTTTATCCAACATATTCTCGAAGATTTCTTGATAAGCTGTTGCCTGACTATAGTGCCTTACGTAGTTATCCATTGTTATATTATTATTGTTTATTCATTTTTTTGTATATGGATGTACTACTTGTGGTCGCATGTGGAGGAGAGTCGCTGTAGGTCCGCTGTGCTTGTGGAGGTATACACATCTATTATATATACAAATAATTCTTTTTGATTCTATTGGATGTTAGTTGCACATGTTACAAGGACCTTCTGTTCTACCCTTTGGATGTGAGCACCGCTACTTAAACTTCATTTCTTGGAAGAAATGCGTGTATGTGGTGTCATATCCGTGTGTTTAAGATATAACAAATGCCTACAATGTATGGATTTTTTGTGCAGGTGATGACTGCTTAAAAATTATACTTACGAATGTATATGGGTCGTTCAATTTATCATGAGGACGTAGTATATAGGAGTGTTGTATTTTGGCCATAAACTCTACCATTATGATACTATGAAATATTTATGTGGGGACTTTTGTGTAGCACAGTGATTAGTATATAAGCGCCGATCACCGCCGTTGCAGTATTTTGGGGACTATACACCTTATTAGTACATGGTGAATTACCTCCCTACAGGACAACCAAGTCCTGTGGGGTTGATACCACGTATGCGTATGGACCTCTTGCTTCAGCTTTAGATCTTGGTGCTGCTACTTTACTGACTAAATTTCTTGACGTGAACAAGGTTATTGTGCGTGGCGTTCTATTACTTGCAAAATGAGATCTTGCTATATGATGAGTGCGCACGCGGTGAATATTTGTTATGAACATATATGTCATTTTTAGGGGTTAAATGAGAGGTAATTCATTGCAGCATATGTGGCGCATGTCTTGGTCCGGAACTACGCGGCCATCTTTATCACTGGTGGAACGCTGAGTGTTATGGTACGCGGTCGACGCATGCGCAGTACTGTATTCGGTGACGCGAGGCCATCTTTGATATGGGGAAGACTATCTGAAGGTAGCGCATGCGTAGAATTAATGTGTGCACGCCGTGGGCGCCATTTTGTATGTGTGTGTGTTCATGAACGTGCAGCTTGTGACTCTCCTCCACATGTAAGTTATATATTTTTTCTCATGTGTACAGTATTGATGATGATTACTTATGGATATATAAGCAACCCTATACAACCAGAGCGTACCCCTGACGAAGTTCCGGGTTCGGGACGTAACGTGTAGGGTGCTTTGGACCCCACTCAGCAGACCACACTCCATGGGGTGACACCAGAGTTTATGTACCTTGGTTTCGTTAACCTTTTGACTTATTTACTTCTTTCATAAGCGTATACTATATATGCACATTGTGTATTGCACTTTATTGATTACAGACACTTGCACTTTGGTAATTATGAGTCATTGGTTTCCTTTGTGACTTTTGTATCATTTGTTATTTGTGGAGTGTGTGTTCGTATATCTTGGAACTGAGTGAGGGGAGGTAGGGACCCCATGTATTGGTTTAGGGTCCCTCCTGGATATTCCTTTGGGTATTTTAAGTGTTTTTAATATTTTTGGGTTTGGGTAGGGTTGTTTTCTGTATGTACTAATATATTAATAAAGATGATGTTTATATATTTTTGAACATATAGTTGTGTGCCTGGTGATTTATGACATACACTTTCTCTTTTTTATATGCAATTGTGGCTTGTTTGGTAGGTCACAACATGAGCACCAGTGATTTGGCTGTGCATGACCCCATCTCTGTGATATTGACCAGGAGAGGACGTTCATTTAAAAAATCAAGCCAGGGCTGAGCAGTTAGAGCACTATCGGCTCCTGTCACACGGAGCCGACAGTGTAGTGTGTGGTGAAGTAAAGGGCTCTGTGAGAAAGCGCTGCGGCTGCCCAACTTACTGCCTGCTGACTTTCTTCTAAACCTGTGCTCAACGTAAATCAGACACGCGACTGTGTGTGGGCAGATTCAGCATTATCTGTAGCACAGGCCGTGCTTCCCCATCTGTGTGGTGACCTCTGCACAGCCTGTGTGCGTCTCCCTGTGCAGCGTCCTCTCCATGCCTATATGTGTCCCTGCTGGTAAGCCTGTCTATGTCCTCTCTCTCCTGTCTGTCCGTCTGTCTTTTTATCTCCTATCTATCTATCTCCTATCTATCATCTATCTATGTATCTATGTATCTCCTATCTATCCAGTGGCGTAGCGGGCGTGGTCGCTGCCGCGACCGGGCCCGCCAGGTAAGGGGGCCCACGGCCCCCCTCCCCACCCCTCTCCCAGGCCCCCGGCCGATGCTCTGCTACCTGGGGGTGTCCCCGGGATTTCCCGGCAGCACACGCACCAGGGAGCGGTGTACGCTGGGGCAATTACTTCCGGGTCAGGGAGCGCGTCACTCCCCGTGCCGGAAGTAACAGCCTCGGCCTACACAGCTCCCTGGTGCGTGTGCTGCCGGGCAATTCCAGGGACACCCCCAGGGAGCGGAGCATCGGCCGGGGGCCAGTCCAACTACAGAAGACCACAGAAGAAGAAATGAGAGAAGGGAGCTGCGACGGGGGAACGAGGTGTTTGGTGAGCTTTTTTTTTTCTTTTTTTTTTTTTAATCTGCTTGACAAGAGGGGAATGTATAAGGGGACAACACAGTGGGGGCTGAGTACAGGGCAGTTTCTAGGCCATTTTGGCAACAGGGCGACTCTGAGAAAAGCGCCCCCCCCCCCCCCCACCTCCTATTAATGGGGGGGCCGCTATCAATCACTGCTGAGTGAGGTGCGAGGTCTGGGTGGGACACACACTGCAGAGCGCCCCTATATGGAACATGTGTCCTGGACTCCTGGGAGGGCTGATACTGGGGGACACCTACTGAAGGAACCATTGAGAAGAGACACCACAGCTTCATTAAATAACAACTACAACTCTCAGAATGCCTTACAGTTATGAAGCTCTCAGGGTATGCTGGAAGTTATAGCTTGTGAGATGACAACACCTTGAGGTGTCTGTTCATTTTTACTTCAACTTCCAGTATATTCTGAGGGCTGTGGACTGTCAGTACATGCTGGGAGTTGTAGTGTTTGCAGCTGTTGTAGTTGGAGGCGCATTTGTTCCGGAGCAGGCCCCTCTGAATTTACTAAGGCTGGGTTCACACTACTTTTTTGCGATGTTTTTCCAAAAAACGGATAAAAAAATGTATGGAAAAATGGATGCTCGTGTGCATTGGTTCTGATCTGTTTTTCCATTGACTTCTGTTTTTTTAACATACACAAAAACACAGTAGACTGAATTTTTGTGTACGTTAAAAAAAAAAAGGATGCGTTCTGATATGACTGACAGGAAAAGAGGCTTCTAACCGACCTATTTTCCTGTCAGTCATCCTGCAGAGCTCACAGACAGGCAGAGAGCCATGACTAGTCACAGCCCAGGTGACTAGTTCCTGGCTCTCTGCTTGATTCATGCGCCAAAATATTAGACCGTTTCAGCACCTAAATTTCTACAGAAGACATAGAACACAGGGTAAGGAAGCATTTTGGCATCTTCCGGGCACCGCTAGTAGCATTACCGGGAAAATCTAAGTTAATGATTTGCTTTATCTTTTACAAGTCTATGGCACTATACATTCTTCCAGAGGAATGAAAATCCGCCTCAGGAATGGAAGAATGGAAGAATGGAGCGCCATAGACTGTAATAGAAATCAGTATAGCAGCAGATTTCACTGTGATACTCCCAGTGTGAAATTTACTGCAAATGCGGTATGTGTGGATGTACCCTTATAAACCTATGGTAAGTTTGAACCCTAAGTTGTCTCATCTGTAGTGTATATACAGACAGATCAATAGATATGTATTTACATACAATTATATATATATATATATATATATATATATATATATATATATATACTTGTATACTACACAGTATGGACATCACACATACATAGAACACAAACAGCACACTATACATTACATAGGATATCACACACAGCACACTATACATTACATAGGATATCACACACAGCACACTATACATTACATAGGATATCACACACAGCACACTATACATTACATAGGATATCACACACAGCAGGGCCGTCTTAACAGCATTATGGGCCCCTGGGCAGAGGTGCGAATTGGGCCCCTCACGGCCGCCGCCATCAAACCCCCCCCCCATCTTTGCAACCCCGCCCCTAGCCAGTACAATTACTTCTGACCCCCCCTACACACACTACCCCCATCTGCCCCCCCTACACACACACTACCCCCATCTGCCCCCCCTACACACACACTACCCCCATCTGCCCCCCCTACACACACACACTGCCCCCATCTGCCCCCCCTACACACACACACTGCCCCCATCTGACCCCCACACACACACACACACACTACCCCCATCTGACCCCCCCTACACACACACTACCCCCATCTGCCCCCCTAAAAACACACTACCCCCATCTGCCCCCCCCTCCTCCCCCTACACACACTACCCCCATCCTCCTCCCCCTACCCCCATCCTCCTCCTACACACACTACCCCCATCCTCCTCCCCCTACCCCCATCCTCCTCCTACACACACTACCCCCATTCTCCTCCCCCTACACACACAACCCCCACCTGACCCATACACACACACACACACACTACCCCCATCCTCCTCCCCCTACACAAACACACACACTACCCCCATCCTCCTCCTCCACACACTACCCCCATCCTCCTCCCGCTACACACACACACTACCCCCATCCTCCTTCTACACGCACTACCCCCATCCTCCTACACACACTACCCCCATCCTCCTACACACACTACCCCCATCCTCCTACACACACTACCCCCATCCTCCTCCTCCTACACACACTACCCCCATCCTTCTCCTTCTACACACACTACCCCCATCCTCCTCCTCCTACACACACTACCCCCATCCTCCTCCTCCTACACACACTACCCCCATCCTCCTCCTCCTACACACACTACCCCCATCATCCTACACACACTACCCCCATCCTCCTCCTCCTACACACACTACCCCCATCCTCCTACACACACTACCCCCATCCTCCTTCTCCTACACACACACTACTACCCCTATCCTCCTACACACACTACCCCCATCCTCCTTCTCCTACACACACACTACTACCCCCATCCTCCTACACACACTACCCCCATCCTCCTTCTCCTACACACACACTACTACCCCCATCCTCCTCCTCCTACAAACACACACACAAACACACACACACACACTGCCAACCCCCCCGGCCGCCAACACTATTCCCCACACACTATCCCTGCAGACCGCCATCCCCCGCCCCAAACACACACAGTAATCCTCCGGGGGTTACAATACTCACCCCCGTGGCCGTGCAGCAGCCTGAGGTAAAGGAGAGCGGCAGGGGAGAAGCCTGACGCCGCTACAGCTACTTGTGGACAGGAGAGAGGCGGGGCCGAAGCGCGCGGCCGTCCACTGCGGCCCTCCGTCCAATTAAGAGCGGGGTGATGACGTCACGATGGCGTCCGGACGTACGACGGCACTAAGTGATGCCGGCTGATCCCGCTCCCGTGTCCCGCCAGCGCCGAAGTAACAGCAGCATGGGGCCTCTGATAGTGATCTCTCACAGGCCCCGGCTGCTGTTATTTCGGCGCTGGCGGGATCAAAAAGACTTTCGGGGCCCCCTCGGACGCAAGGGCCCCCGGGCAGCAGCCTACCTTGCCCAATGGGTAAGACGGCCCTGACACACAGCACACTATACATTACATAGGATATCACACACAGCACACTATACATTACATAGGATATCACACACAGCACACTATACATTATAGGATATCACACACAGCACACTATACATTATAGGATATCACACACAGCACACTATACATTACATAGCATATCACACACAGCACACTATACATTACATAGGATATCACACACAGCACACTATACATTACATAGGATATCACACACAGCACACTATACATTACATAGGATATCACACACAGCACACTATACATTACATAGGATATCACACACACACACAGCACACTATACATTACATGGGATATCACACACAGCACACTATACATTACATAGGATATCACACACAGCACACTATACATTACATAGGATATCACACACAGCACACTATACATTACATAGGATATCACACACAGCACACTATACATTACATAGGATATCACACACAGCACACTATACATTACATAGGATATCACACACAGCACACTATACATTACATAGGATATCACACACAGCACACTATACATTACATAGGATATCACACACAGCACACTATACATTACATAGGATATCACACACAGCACACTATACATTACATAGGATATCACACACACAGCACACTATACATTACATAGGATATCACACACAGCACACTATACATTACATAGGATATCACACACAGCACACTATACATTACATAGGATATCACACACAGCACACTATACATTATAGGATATCACACACAGCACACTATACATTACATAGGATATCACACACAGCACACTATACATTACATAGGATATCACACACAGCACACTATACATTACATAGGATATCACACACAGCACACTATACATTATAGGATATCACACACAGCACACTATACATTACATAGGATATCACACACAGCACACTATACATTACATAGGATATCACACACACAGCACACTATACATTACATAGGATATCACACACAGCACACTATACATTACATAGGATATCACACACAGCACACTATACATTACATAGGATATCACACACAGCACACTATACATTACATAGGATATCACACACACAGCACACTATACATTACATAGGATATCACACACAGCACACTATACATTACATAGGATATCACACACACACAGCACACTATACATTACATAGGATATCACACACAGCACACTATACATTACATAGGATATCACACACACAGCACACTATACATTACATAGGATATCACACACAGCACACTATACATTACATAGGATATCACACACAGCACACTATACATTACATAGGATATCACACACAGCACACTATACATTACATAGGATATCACACACAGCACACTATACATTATAGGATATCACACACAGCACACTATACATTACATAGGATATCACACACAGCACACTATACATTACATAGGATATCACACACACAGCACACTATACATTACATAGGATATCACACACAGCACACTATACATTACATAGGATATCACACACAGCACACTATACATTACATAGGATATCACACACAGCACACTATACATTACATAGGATATCACACACAGCACACTATACATTACATAGGATATCACACACAGCACACTATACATTATAGGATATCACACACAGCACACTATACATTACATAGGATATCACACACAGCACACTATACATTACATAGGATATCACACATACCTTTGCACATTTACACACAAATATAGTGGAGTAGCTTTTTGTAGCTGGGTGCAGTCTAGGAAGGGTTAAATCACCAGGCACAGGTCCTATGCTAATAACCCTCCCCCACCCCCTCCTCCTGACTGAAGCTGCAGAGTCTTGTGAGCTAAGGGGAAAGGATGAAAGTTAGAGGGAAGATGAGAAAGTATAGACTGTGGGGTATGAAGCTGCCCCCCCACCTAACAATCACATTCACATACACCATACCTCCCAACTTTGGCTGAGAGGAAAGAGGGACACGGACACGCCCCTAACCCCACCCAAAGACACACCCCTAAACCCCAAGACACACCCCTAAAACCCCAAGACACACCCCTAAAACCCCAAGACACGCCCCTAAACCCCCATATCACGTCTTCCACGTTTTTTCACACAATCATAGGGTAGTAGTATGGCTGACAGTATAGTATGTTGGGGGTAGTAGTAGTATGGCTGACAGTATAGTATGTTGGGGTAGTAGTAGTATGGCTGACAGTATAGTATGTTGGGGGTAGTAGTAGTATGGCTGACAGTATAGTATGTTGGGGGTAGTAGTAGTATGGCTGACAGTATAGTATGTTGGGGGTAGTAGTAGTATGGCTGACAGTATAGTATGTTAAGGTAGTAGTAGTATGGCTGACAGTATAGTATGTTGGGGTAGTAGTAGTATGGCTGACAGTATAGTATGTTGGGGGTAGTAGTAGTATGGCTGACAGTATAGTATGTTGGGGGTAGTAGTAGTATGGCTGACAGTATAGTATGTTGGGGGTAGTAGTATGGCTGACAGTATAGTATGTTGGGGTAGTAGTAGTATGGCTGACAGTATAGTATGTTGGGGGTAGTAGTAGTATGGCTGACAGTATAGTATTTTGGGGGTAGTAGTAGTATGGCTGACAGTATAGTATGTTGGGGGTAATAGTAGTATGGCTGACAGTATAGTATGTTGGAGGTAGTAGTAGTATGGCTGACAGTATAGTATGTTGGGGGTAGTAGTAGTATGGCTGACAGTATAGTATGTTGGGGGTAGTAGTAGTAGTATGGCTGACAGTATAGTATGTTAAGGTAGTAGTAGTATGGCTGACAGTATAGAATGTTGGGGGTATTATTAGTATGGCTGACAGTATAGTATGTTGGGGGTAGTAGTAGTATGGCTGACAGTATAGTATGTTGGGGGTAGTAGTAGTATGGCTGACAGTATAGTATGTTGGGGGTAGTAGTAGTATGGCTGACAGTATAGTATGTTAAGGTAGTAGTAGTATGGCTGACAGTATAGAATGTTGGGGGTATTATTAGTATGGCTGACAGTATAGTATGTTGGGGGTAGTAGTAGTATGGCTGACAGTATAGTATGTTGGGGGTAGTAGTAGTATGGCTGACAGTATAGTATGTTGGGGGTAGTAGTAGTATGGCTGACAGTATAGTATGTTGGGGGTAGTAGTAGTATGGCTGACAGTATAGTATGTTGGGGGTAGTAGTAGTATGGCTGACAGTATAGTATGTTGGGGGTAGTAGTAGTATGGCTGACAGTATAGTATGTTGGGGTAGTAGTAGTATGGCTGACAGTATAGTATGTTGGGGGTAGTAGTAGTATGGCTGACAGTATAGTATGTTGGGGGTAGTAGTAGTATGGCTGACAGTATAGTATGTTGGGGGTAGTAGTATGGCTGACAGTATAGTATGTTGGGGTAGTAGTAGTATGGCTGACAGTATAGTATGTTGGGGGTAGTAGTAGTATGGCTGACAGTATAGTATTTTGGGGGTAGTAGTAGTATGGCTGACAGTATAGTATGTTGGGGGTAATAGTAGTATGGCTGACAGTATAGTATGTTGGAGGTAGTAGTAGTATGGCTGACAGTATAGTATGTTGGGGGTAGTAGTAGTATGGCTGACAGTATAGTATGTTGGGGGTAGTAGTAGTAGTATGGCTGACAGTATAGTATGTTAAGGTAGTAGTAGTATGGCTGACAGTATAGAATGTTGGGGGTATTATTAGTATGGCTGACAGTATAGTATGTTGGGGGTAGTAGTAGTATGGCTGACAGTATAGTATGTTGGGGGTAGTAGTAGTATGGCTGACAGTATAGTATGTTGGGGGTAGTAGTAGTATGGCTGACAGTATAGTATGTTAAGGTAGTAGTAGTATGGCTGACAGTATAGAATGTTGGGGGTATTATTAGTATGGCTGACAGTATAGTATGTTGGGGGTAGTAGTAGTATGGCTGACAGTATAGTATGTTGGGGGTAGTAGTAGTATGGCTGACAGTATAGTATGTTGGGGGTAGTAGTAGTATGGCTGACAGTATAGTATGTTGGGGGTAGTAGTAGTATGGCTGACAGTATAGTATGTTGGGGGTAGTAGTAGTATGGCTGACAGTATAGTATGTTGGGGGTAGTAGTAGTATGGCTGACAGTATAGTATGTTGGGGGTAGTAGTAGTATGGCTGATAGTATAGTATGTTAAGGTAGTAGTAGTATGGCTGACAGTATAGAATGTTGGGGGTAGTAGTAGTATGGCTGACAGTATAGTATGTTAAGGTAATAGTAGTATGGCTGACAGTATAGAATGTTGGGGGTATTATTAGTATGGCTGACAGTATAGTATGTTGGGGGTAGTAGTAGTATGGCTGACACAGCTATACAACTACTACCCCCAAAATTCTATATTAGTGTTATGTGTCAGCCATACTACTACTACCCCCAATATACTATACTAGTGCTGATACATAGCACTAGTATAGTACATTGGGGATAGTAATAGTTGTAGTGGAGCAGAACCTTCACCTCCTGCTCCATGCTGCCCGGTCCCGGCGTCACTCCCCCCTTCCCGCTCCGCTGTGACTCCCGGCCCCCGCACACAGACCGCAGCCTCCTCACTACGGGACAATCTCTAAAGTAATAATCGGCTGCTGCGCACGGAGCGGCTCGGATGCTGCTGACACAGCGGCATCTACACAGTTAAACCGGCTATTTAACTGTGTAGATGCCGCTGTGTCAGCAGCATCCGAGCCGCTCCGTGCGCAGCAGCCGATTATTACTTTAGAGATTGTCCCGTAGTGAGGAGGCTGCGGTCTGTGTGCGGGGGCCGGGAGTCACAGCGGAGCACAGCGCAGTATGAATGCAGCTCCGTAGTGACAGCGGCATGCAGCAGTATCCGGGTGGCCCCCGCAGGTTGCAGAGCAGGGGTCGCATAGTGGGTAATGTGCGGTTAACCCCCGGCCGTTGACACATGGACTGTGGCACGCTGGCCCACTCTGATCTGCTTGGCAGGTGAGCCAGGGGGATGACAGTCAGACCGGGACCGGGCAGCAGCATGGAGCAGGTTATCCGGGGGGATGACACCATTCCTCGTTTGATTTAAAAAAAAGATTAAGCCCATACTCACCGAAGTTCTGTTCTTCAGCCCTCCCCAGCAGCGTCTCCTTCCTCTCGGCCCTACCGGTGACGTCACTCCTCTGCTCCGCGCGGGAATGCAGGGGATGAGAGAGGCCTCTTGTGACCGGAGGCAGAATGCAGCTTCCGGCCACAAGAGCGAGCCAATCACAGCCCCGAATCTGCGAGCGCCTGTCAGAAGCAGTCGCAGTTAAAGAGCCAGGTATATTTTGAGAGCGGGACACTTGGGGCTCGTACCGGGACAGCGGGACATGACCCCGAAATCGGGACCGTCCCGCTGAATCCGGGACGGTTGGGAGGTATGCATACACCCCAACACTGCTGATCCCCCACAGTGACCCCCCCTCTCCCCCTCCAGACAGACAGCAGCACTTACATAGACGCTCTCCTCAGCTGTGTCCAGGCCGGGTCGGGGGAGGAGACGTTCTCAGACTGGAGCTGCTGCCTGTGCTGGATCATCAGCAGAGCCGCAGGGGGGAACATGGGGGAGTCCCTGCTGCCTCCTCTATCCTCTTCCCTCTGGTCACAGGCCACAAAGGAGCCCCCAGGAGCCAGGTACTGTGTGTGGGGGCGCTCCAAAGTCCGAGCCTGCTGCCCTGTGCAGAACATCACTGATGCTGTGTGGTGAGGGAGGGCGCCCCCTAGCTGTCAGCGCCCCGTGCAGTGGCCCGGCCTGCACAGTGCTAGAAACGGCCCTGGCTGAGTATACAAAAGGTAACAGCACTAACAGCCAAAAGGGCAAAAAAGATAATAAAAATTAGAGTAGTGCACGCCTCACCAGATTGAACTCAAAAAATCCGGACTCCAAACAATATAGTAAACGGAGACAGCACTTAGGTGAAGGTGAAAAAAATCGTGGCTTTATTCACACCCCTGCGACGTTTCGGCTATACACACTAGAGAAAGGCTTGAGAAAGGCTAGTGTGTATAGCCGAAACGTCGCAGGGGTGTGAATAAAGCCACGATTTTTTTCACCTTCACCTAAGTGCTGTCTCCGTTTACTATATTGAACACAGTGGGGGCATCTATATGGGGGGCAACATAAGGGAGGCATGTATAAGGGCACAGCACAGGGAGGGCATCTACAAGGGGGGTATCTATATGGGGGCATGTGTAAGGGGAAAACACAGGGGGGGGGGGGCAACATAAGGGGGACAACACGAGGGGGGCATCTATAAGGGGACAACACAGGGGGTCACCACAGGGGCCCTCTATGGGGGGCAACATAAGGGGGGCATCTATAAGAGGGGCAGAGGGGGACAACAAAAAGGGCATCTGTAAGGGGTGCTACACAAAGGGGGCCATCTATAAAAGGGAATACAAGAGATGGGCAGTCTGTAAGGGACACTACACAGAGGGGGGCATCTATAAGGGGGACTACACTGAGAGGGGCTCACAAGGAGATGCACATGGGGCCATCTCTACACAGAGGGGCACATATACTGTAAGGGGGTCACATAGAGTCAGCCTACCCACTAAATGAGGGTGTAAAGGGGCCAATACAGATTTGCAGTGTGTAGAGAGATGAGGATGGTGATAGAGTGAGGAGACTAATATGTCTGTCTGGCAGATTCTGTGGATTCGTGGCTCTGAGAAGTTCTCATAACGGCCCAGGACAGATGGAGAAGATGAGGAAAAGGAAAGAACTCCGATCAGAGAAGACGTCCCCTGTGAGTCACCTGATATAACTGCAGTGTAATGTATATGGTGTATAGAACCTGTGTAGAGCTGGGGCCACCTCTATATGACTGGATGAGGTGATAGTGATCTGTGTACAGTGGTTGTTGTTCATTAGCAGCAGTGACATTAGTCAGTATGTGGCAGTGTTAGTCAGTATGTGATGGGATTATTTGTTACTTGTAATCTGGTACAGTATATTATTGGATTCAGTATACAGGTTGTGGTCAGTAACAATATTGTGGTGATGGTTGTGGTGGCAATATTTGCCCCTTGTATACTGGTTGGTATTATTGGTCAGTATACAGCAGGGGTCCTCAACTGGCGGACCGCGGTCCGAACCCGGACCGCGGAGGCCAGCTGTCCGGACCCCTGGTCAGATCTCCTAACCGCCCCGGATCCGGTCCGTCCCGGGGCGGTTAGGAGGTCCCGCTCCCCACCGCACTGCCTCCCGCCCCATAGGCGTACTGTCCTTAGATGTCAGTACGCCTGTGGGGCTGGGGGCAGTGTCGGTCCGGCCCCCGGCTGATACGCGCTCTCTGGGGATGTCCCGGGGATTCCACAGCAGAGCGCGCACCACAGACCTCAGTGTACGCTGCCGGCCTGCACTTCCGGGAAGGACAGGCCGGCGGCGTACGCTGAGGTCACTGATGCGCGCTCTGCTGGGGAATCCCCGGGACATCCCTACAGAGCGCGTATCAGCCGGGGGCCGGACCGACGGGAAGAGAAGAAGACAGCCGCAGCGGGGAACGAGGTGCTAGGTGAGTTGTTTTTGTTATTTTTTTTTTCTGTCTGGGGGGCATCTACAAGGGGAGAGCGCACAGGTGGACTATATACTACAGGGGGGACCTCACAGGGGGCTATATACTACTGAGGGGGCTATATACTACTGGGGGGAGCGCACAGGGGGCTATATACTACAGGGGGGACCTCACAGGGGCTATATACTACTGAGGGGGCTATATACTACTGGGGGGAGCGCACAGGGGGTTATATACTACAGGGGGGACCTCACAGGGGCTATATACTACAGGGGGAAAGCACAAGGGGGGCTATATACTACTGGGGGGGACTTCACAGGGGGCTATATACTACTGGGGGGAGAGCACAGGGGCGCTATATACTACTGGGGGGAGCTCACAGGGGGCTATATACTACAGGGGGGAGCAACAGGGGGCTATATACTACTGAGGGAGAGCGCACGGGAGGCTATATACTACTGGGGGGAGCTCACAGGGGGCTATATACTACTGGGGGACAGCGCACAGAGGGCTATATACTACAGGGGGAGAGCGCACAGGGAGGCTATATACTACTGGGGGGAGCTCACAGGGGGCTATATTCTACAGGGGGAGAGCGCACGGGGAGGCTATATACTACTGGGGGGAGCTCACAGGGGGCTATATACTACAGGGGGAAGCGCACAGGGGGGCTATATACTACTGGGGGAGCAACAGGGGGCTATATACTACTGAGGGAGAGCGCACAGGGGGAGCTATACACTACTGGGGGAGCAACAGGGGGGCTATATACTACCAGGGCTGTCACCCCCTTTGTACCTAATATCAAAGGCCTGGTGAGAGAGAAAAAAATGCCAGTTTTCCCGCTAATAAGCAGCAATTCTGTATATAAATAGTTGAACGTTTGTGACAAAGTAACAAAACACGTTTCCTACTGATGTTCAGCTCGGACCTTCACCTGACTATAGACCCCGGTAAGTGGACCTTCACTAAAAGTTGTTGAGTACCCCTGGTATACAGGATTTGGTCTGTAACAGTATGGCGGTAATATGTATGGTGATATTTCCTTCCTATATACTGGTATTATTGGTAATATTGGTCTTGATATATCTATCTCCTATCTATCTATCTATCTATCGCATCACTTGATCATGGAAGGGGGGCCCAAGTTGAACTCTTGCACCAGGGCCCAAGGGACATTAGCTACGCCCCTGTATCTATCTATCTATCTATCTATCTATCTATCTATCTATCTAGCATGTCTTGCTACATGGGGCAAATCTGGATGCAGGGGGCATACCTGAGTATAAGGGCATATGTGTATGCAGTGGACCTACCTGACTATTAGGGGACAGCAGGGAACATTATTATTTTATGGGGGTACAGCAGGAGATCATACGTACAGGGGGAAACCCACACACCTACTTACGTGTGGTGACCCCAAACAGTGCAATTTCTACTGTATGAGACCCTATACAAGGGAAAAGGGAAGGAAGTTGAAGGAAAAGTGTAAGGGGGGGGGGGGGGGGGACACACTTTTGTCAGGATACGCCCTGTTGCCAAAATGGCCTAGAAACTGCCCTGACACTTTTCTATCATAGACGGCAGCAGTTCACAAAACCTGCTGTGTAGGACATGATGTGACACACAGCAACTCAGATGGAGTTTCCTACTTCAGGACCTAAATCCACATTATGTCCAGGATTCCCGGGATCGGTAGCGTCTCAGCAGTCAGACCCCCCGCCTTCTGCAATCAAACCTATAGGGCAGGGATGGGCTAAAGTTGGCCCTCCAGCTGTTGCATGACTACAAATCCCATCATGCCTGGCTTTGGCTGTCCAGGAATGATGGGAATTGTAGTTGTGCAACAGCTGGAGGGCTGAAGGTTCCCCATCTCCACCTTAGGGGACCAATCTCACTAGGAGGTAGGATGGACGCTTTAAAGGGATAGTTTACCCCCCAAAAAAGCAAAAAAACCTTTCCTATCAACTGGTCCCAGCAACTGCCAGAGATTTGTAATCATCTTCAATAAAAAAAAAACTCCAGTCTTCCAGTACTTATCAGCTACTGCATGTGCCTCAGGAAGTGGTGTATACTTTCCAGTCTGGCGAGCAGAAAAGGTTTCCTATAGGGATTTGCTGCTGCTCTGTGCAGTTCCTGACATGGACAGAGATGGCAGCAGAGAGCACTGTGTCAGACTGGAACAAACACCACTTCCTGCAGGGCATACATCAGCTGATAAGTACTGGAAGACTTGAGATTTTTATAAAAAGTAAATTACAAATTTCTGGCATCAGCTGATTTGAAAGATATTTTTTTTTGTGAACAAACCTTTTAGGAAAACCATATAATGTATATGTAAACCCAACAGTGGCCTGAAGGGGTTAACATGAATAAATAAATGTTCTCCAACCTGTCTCCAGCTTTTGTAAAACTACAACTCCCATCATGCCCTGATAGCCTTAGGTTTTCCTTTAGAGTTTAACCCTTTCAGGACTGAAGAAGGCTGTTTGGATATTGTGGGTAGTTCTGCAACCTCTGGGGAGCTCTAGGTTGGGATCACTTACGTATCCCTGTTATGGCTATGTTCACACACAGGATTTCTGGACAGTATTTGGCAACCAAAACCAGGAGTGGATTAAAAACACAGAAAGGCTATGTTCACACACTGCTGAAATTGAGTGGACGGCCGCCATTTAAGGACAAATAATTTTTGTTATTTAATATAAAAACGTCCGTTATCTGCCATTAAATGGCGGCCATCCACTCCATTTCAGCAGTGTGTGAACAGAGCCTTTCTGTGTTTTCAATCTACTCCTGGTTTTGGTTGCAAAATACTGTCCAAAAATACTGAGCAAAAATACAGGTGTATCCTCAACATCAAGAGTCAAAAGCTGATGGGTGGGAGTCTGACCACTAGGACCACCACCAATTCCAAGAACACAAGTCTCTTGACCACTGAGAGAATAAAGTGCAGCCAGCTTATGTGGTCAGTAGAGATGAGCACCGCGGGAGCATGCTCGGGTCCCATCATTCGGCATCTGATTACCAGAGGCTGAAGAAGTTGGATGCCGCCCTAGGGAGTCCTGGAAAACATAGATACAACCTATGGTCTAGGGCTGCATCCAATTACTTCTGCCACCGGTAATCAGATGCCCAGTGGTGTAGCTATAGGGGCTGCAGTGGTCGCCATGGAGACCAGGCTGCTCTCTCTCCCTACTCAGATGTATCAGCAACTGAATAGACGGCTGGCAGGAGCCCCATGCTCCCTCTCCTGCCCCCGGGACTCCTGCTCTGTGTAATACACATCTGACATTGTACAGTGGGTGACATGGCTAATAGACTGCAGTGCAATGTGCTCCAACCTAAAACAACAACTTCCATCTTGACAACCTGACAACGTGCCCGGGCATGCTCATGACATCACTATGACAAGCAGTGACATCACGTAAGTGACATAATTGGTGATGTCATGCAAGGGCCCTATAAAAGAAGGTGCCGAGCCCCAGATTCTCTGTTCTTAGGGACTCACTAGCGATCACACTGTTGGTATTACCTTGCTTTCTGCCTGTGTATACTGACAGTTATTTCTAGTGTTTTTTTCGTCAATCCATGGAGAGAGAGGAGAGGATTGAGAGGGAGCTTGCCATTTTTGGCAACCTCCTTTACTATTTGGTTCCAATCCTGGTGGGCTGTCTTTCCACCAGACAACCACTCAGCATGATTGAACCCTTCTTCAACCCGCTGAGCTGGGGCAATTCCATCAGCGACCCGCTCAGCTGGGAGAACATCACCTCGGGCCTGGGGCCAAACAGCACCATCACAGACCAGACCAGCTGTAAGATTACCCCCATCCTGCAGAGGCCCAATTACACCACCAGAAACCTGCAGCGTCCAAACACCACCATTGGAGACCTGCCCGACTGTGAGCTCATGTCCATCACCAGTCATGTCCAGAGTGCAGCAACCGCCTTTACTGACCTGCTCAGCTGGTTATCTGCTGTAAGTGATGTGCTCAGCTGGCTATCCACCACCAGCCGTCTGCTGAGCAGGACTTTCAGTAACAGCGCCTTGCTGACCTGGATAACAGCTGCTGTAGAGCGAGTGAGCGTGATCACCACCACCTGTGATTTCGTCAACTGGATCTACAGCACCAGAGACCTGATCGCCTGGACCACCACCCTCACCCGCAGCAGCTTCCTGGAGATCTGGAACACCACAGCCACCTGGATCACCACCACTACCGCCGGTGAACTGATAACGTGGATGTCTGCCATCACCACCAGCGATCTACAAGCCATCCTGAGCAGCATAAGTGAGAAGCTGGTGTGGGTTGCCACAACCCTCCAGCTACTCACTTTGGTGACCAGCCGCTGCAACAGGTGTGCTTGGCTGATAACTGTGAGTGAGGCGTTATCCTGGATGAACACCACCAGCAGGATGCTGATCGGCGCCCTACGGAGCATCAGACTAATCCTGCGATGCTTCAGCAGCACCGAGGAGCTAAGGAAATGCCTGGCCATCATTTCCAAGGAAGTGCTCGGCAGCTTCCCCACCACCACGAGTACACCACGCTCCGAGGGACATCCCTACCGCCGACAGCGAATTATTTAAAATAATCGGACAACATCATCAGGGGCCTGCAGTGGCTGAACAGTTACATCAGAGAGCAGCCCAGCTGGAAGATTACCACAAACCTGCAGAGACCAAATTCCACCACCATCAACCTGCAGCGTAGCAACTCCAGCACCATCAAAATGCAGAGTCCAAACAACACCATTGGAGACCTGCCCAACTGGAATATGACCACCTGTGACCTCATTTCCATCACCAGCCATCTCCAAAGTGCAGCAACCACCTTCACTGACCTGCTTAGCTGGATATCCACCACAAGCCGCCTGCTGAGCTGAACTTTCACTAATAGTGACCTGCTGACCTGGATCACAGCTGCTGTAGAGCCAGTGAGTGTGATCACCACCGCCTGTGATTTCATCACCTGGATCTGCAGCACAAGAGATCTAATCATCTGGACCACCACCCTCACCAGCTTCCTGGAGATCTGGATGACCACAGCCACCTGGATCACCACTACTACTGCCGGTGAGCGGATCACGTGGATTTCCACCATCAGCATCAGCGATCTGCAAGCAATCACAGCGAGTGCGACATTGTCCTGGACTATAACCACCAGCAGGATGCTGATCGGCTTCCTACAGAGCATCAGACTGATCCTGCGATGCTTCACCAGTACCGAGGAGCTGAGGAAATGCCTGGCCATCATCTCCAAGAAAGTGCTCAGCGGCTTCCCCGCCGCCACCACCACAGCACGCTCCGAGGGACATCCCGACCGCCGACAGCGAATGATTTAAAAACTTAAATAAATGTGTTTTTTTTTGCAAAAAATGTGTTCTTCTTGTTAAGAAAATAGACATAGGGGGAATTTATTATAAACCAGAATTTTATATGTCACTATACATTGGAGCAAGGCGTCCAAGGGTGTAAGTGTGTAAAAATTATAATGTGGGACACTAAAAACTCCATACACCACCTCTCTTACACTGTACCTGTCAGCTCTGCCCCCCCAAAGATGGCCGCTCTGCCGTACTCACCGTTATTGTGTGAGGTGAGGAGGAAAGGGACTACAACCATGGTGGACGGCACACAGGAGCGCCCCCTGCTGGTCACTCTCCTTCTCCAGCTCTTCCCTCTGCCACTGGCTGTAGGACTATACGCTGCCAAGACAAAAACACCCGTTGGGGTCTCGGTAGATTTATCACACAGCGTCCTTGTTTCCAGATAGTAACCAATCACAGCTCAGCTTTCACGTATTATTTGCCCTGGTAAAGTGAAAGGGGAGCTGTGATTGGTTGCTATGGGCTACTAAGGGAAATGCATTGTGCTGTTTTATAGCAAGAGGCCCATAGCAACCAATCACAGTTCAGCTTTCACATATTATTTGCCCTGGTAAAGTGAAAGGGGAGCTGTGATTGGTTGCTACAGGCTCCTAAGGGAAATGTATTGTGCTGTTTTATAGCAAGAGACCCATAACAACCAATCACAGCTCAGCTTTCATTTCTCACATTGCTCTGGGAACATGAAAGCTGAGCTGTGATTGGTTGCTATGGGCTTACAATTAGAAAGCTTAAAGAGGACCTGTAACCCACCGTGTCGGGGTGACAGGCTCCCGACCCCCTGTTAGATCCCCCTATACTCACCTGATCCCGCCGGGTCTCGCTTCCTGATCTGGTCGGGTCACGGAGATATCAGCTCCCGAAGCCTTGCGTGCGCGCTCACAGGAGAGTCCGATGCCCATAGAGAATGACGGAGCATTGGACTCCCCATTCATTGTCTATGAACATCGGACTCTCCTGTGAGCGCGCACGCAGGGCTTCAGGAGCTGATATCTCCGTGACCCGACCGGATCAGGAAGCGGGACCCGGCGGGATCAGGTGAGTATAGGGGGCTGTAACGGGGGGTCAGGAGCCTGTCACCCCAGCACGAGGGGTGACCTCCTTTTTTTTTTTGTAAACTGTTTATTTATAAGATTTTTCCATTATTATAACAATAACAAGACCACCAGGGTATCTCGAGCACATACCAATACATTGCAGCAGTATACATCCACACCATTTTAAAACAGCCACCTGCGTAAGTTCCACAGTGATAGGGTTCCTCAGTGTTTCCAAGAAGATCGGAACTGGAAGAGACGCAGGGCCTTGTGTAGGAAGATTGCACATCAAATTCTAGCATAAAATAAGTATAGCATGGTATCCAATAGGCATGTCTCGAGTAGGCCTCAACTATGAACATTAAACTGTAACCAAACACACAAAACCAAAAAACTTGGGGTAACACATTAGGGTGGGGGGAAGGGGTCTAGTGTACAGAGCGTCCCATGGATCCCAGATCTGGTTAAATTTCTCGACTGTGTTTTTGTTGAGGGCAGAGAGGAACTCCATTCTCCTTACATCCAGCAGCTTATTTATAAATGCCTGTCGTGGGGGGATGCCGTGGACCTCCAGGCTGCCGCTATGACACATTTTGCTGCAGTCAAAATATGTAATAGAAGCCGAGAGGAGTTTTTACCAAGGGTCTTAGGGGGGATGTTCAAGAGATATACCAACGGGTCAAGCGGGATGTCTGTCCCAAGTACAGCTCGAACCACCTCTTTTACCTCCCTCCAGTAATGTTGTAACCTCTCGCATTCCCAAAAGACATGGAACAGGGTACCTCTCTGCGTCTCACATCGCCAACAAGTGTCTGTCACCTGAAGGAACAGCTTGTGCAATAGGTCTGGGGTATGGTACCAGTGCATCAAAATCTTATACTGATTCTCTTTGTAACTAACACATTGGGATGACTTCGATGCCTGCGACCACACCACCTGCCACACCTCATAAGGCAGCTCTCTGTGTAAGTATGATTCCCATTTGGTCATATAGGAGAATTTGATGGGCTCTGCGTCAGGCGACCGAGTAAGCATGTCATAAATGGATGTGATTAAGCCACTGCTGGAAGCACTTGTCTTGCATAGCCATTCAAATGGGGAGGGTTTGGGGAACCTATCCGTCGGACACACTATCGCCTTATATTGAGCTATAGCTTCATAGAAGCCAAATGCTCGGAGGGGGAGACTAAATTTTTCCCTGAGTTTCTGGAAGGGGAGGAGAGACCTCTGGAGGGGGTCCACCACATCCGCGTAGTGAAATAATTTTGCTTGCAACCAAGGGCCTATCTCCTCCGCCAGCATACTCAGCGGGATAGATGGGTTATATAGGAAAGAAGACAGGAGAGAGTGTGGTGTTTTGAGGGATGATAAAGTGTTTGTCTCCTCCCAGACCCGGATCGTCAGGCGCATGGGACCCAGCAGATCCCTCTCAGTGGTAGGTTGCACAGGGTTTCATAGAAGGCTACTAGTGTGATGAGGGGCTAGCCAAAGCCGTTCAAGGAACATCCATTTTGTGTAAGGGAGCAGGGAGGACCATGCTGGTATGCGTCTAAGGTGGACCGCCCAGTAATATTTCTGTAAATCAAGCACCCCGAGCCCTCCTGCAGTGGTTTTAAGTTTTGGAGTTAGGAATTGGCAGTGTCTCCCACAGATACAATAATTTCGAGAGAATGGACATTTTCATCGCCGCCACTCGGCCCAGCAGGGACAGGGGGAGGGCAGTCCACTTAGACAGGAGAGCAGTCACTTCACGGAAGAGTGGTGTAAAATTATGTCGAAATAACGATGAAAACGATGGGGTAATGTTGGTACCTAGATATCTGATGCTGTGATCTTTCCATTTGTAGGGGTAACTCGCCTTCAAGTTGTCTAATTGTCTAGGGGGGAGGTTTATTGGGAGGGCTTCAGTCTTTGTAGTATTTATTTTATATCCAGACAGTTCTCCATAAGTAGTTAAAAGGTTATGTAGGCAGGGCAAGGACGTCAGGGGATTGCGTACAGTCAGCAGGATGTTGTCCGCAAACAGGGACAATTTGAATTCCCTATCCCGGACAAGGACCCCCTGGATGTCAGGGTTGAGTCTAATCTGCGTGGCAGTTCAATACACAGCAGGAATAGTAGAGGGGACAGGGGGCATCCCTGCCGAGTCCCATTCTGGATTTGTAAACGCGGAGACATGGCGTGTAGCAATCGGACCTCGGCTGAGGGGGAAGAATACAAGGACGAGACGGCCGCAAGAAACGGTCCAGAGACACCAAAAGCAGATAAAGTGGCCTCAAGAAACGGCCAGCCTAGCCTATCAAAGGCTTTTTCTGCATCAAGACTGAGCAGAAGACCCAAAGACTTAGTTCTATTAAGGATCTCTACTATGTCTATCGTCCTCCTTGTATTGTCCCCCGCCTGTCGGTTAATCACAAAGCCCACTTGGTCCTTATCAATAAGACTCGGCAGAAGGGCCCCCAGCCTGTTTGCCAGTAATTTGGTAAAAATTTTTAGATCAGCGTTTAGGAGGGATATAGGGCGATAGCTTGCGCAGTCAGTGGGATCCTTGTCCGGTTTAGGGATCACTGTGATATAGGAGTCCAGCATCCTCTCAGGGATTTGTTCCCTGTCCAGGAAACCGTTATACAGGGCAAGCAAGTGTGCACATTAAAGGGGTTATCAAGCGCTACAAAAACATGACCACTTTCCCCCCTACTGTTGTCTCCAGTTCAGGTGCGGTTTGCAATTATTCCATTTACTTCAATAGAACTGAGTTTCAAAACCCCGCCCAATCTGGAGACAACAGTAGGGGAAAAGTGGCCATGTTTTTGTAGCGCTGGATAACTCCTTTAAGGACTCAATAGTGGCTTCCTTTCTGTCTATTTTATGCCCAGTCTGGCTGCTGTCACCGCCCACCACACACTGATATCTTACAGCTGATTCTTGCAGCTTGTTCTTCCTATTTAAATACTTGTCAGTGCCTACAACTCCCAGCATGCCTCACTACACTCAAGTCTCCCTCCCACTTCAATCTCCACTCACTCTTCGCCCTCTATCCCTAGCTATTCTTACTTCCCTGCCTCCCTGTACCTAGTTGTGGAATAGTGAAGAAATACTACTACTACTACTATCATCATGCCTTATAATTGGCATAAGATGGTGGTTGTAGTTATGCAAACCTGAGAGCCACAGTTTGTAGCTCTGCAAGCTGTGACTTTCCAGTTTGCATAACTTTTACTACCTGTGTACCTGGTACTGATCTGGCAGGTCCACCACTCTGCGGGCACAGCCCCATGCTGAATCTCCCCTGAGGCTGCGGTGATGGACACCACAGACAGCCAGGCTCTTCTCCATGTGCTCGGAGGTCTCCTATCCATCACAGGCTCACAGAAATGGAGTGCTGGCTACATGGCTACCAGTAAGAGGGCCACCACTGCTAGGACAGCCGGGTCAGCAGGAGCCGCATCCTCTTCTACCAGCAGCGGCTGCACATAGGATAGCAGCTCTGGCGAGAGTACAGGGAGGGTGGAAAAGTCACCGGGATGAAGCTTATATACAGGTCCAGGGCCGATTCTGGGGTCTCTGCCGCCTGAGGCAAACCTCAGGCGGCCGCCCCCTCACTAGCGCCCGAACACCCCCCGCCCACCCGCAGCAAGCCCCGAACCCCCGCGCCCACCCGCAGCAAGCCTCAAACCCCCGCACTCACCCGCAGCAAGCCCTGAGCCCCCGTGCCCACCCGCAGCAGGCCTCAAACCCCGCGCCCACCCGCAGCAAGCCCCGAATCCCCGCGCCCACCCGCAGCAAGCCCCGAACCCCCGCGCCCACCCGCAGCAAGCCCCGAACCCCCGCACCCACCCGCAGCAGGCCCCGAACCCCCCACAGAGACGCGATCGCCGCAGCACGAACACCGACGACTCCGGCCACTCACCACAGCCAAGTAACCCAGGAGTGCTGCTGAGTGACGTCGCAGGAGCCCATCAGGACGTGTGGAGCACGTGAGCGCGGGCGGCGGGCCGGCTATGGACAGGTGAGCTGCTGCACGGCTGCTGTCATTTTTGTTAAGTGAAACTTAACAAAAATGACAGCAGAGTAACATTATGCCGCCCCCTGCAGGAGCACAAAATCTGCCGCCTGAGGCGGAATGCTCATTTCGCCTCATGGCAGAAGCGGGCCTGTACAGGTCACATCATCCCGGTGCTTTCCCTCCTTCCCCCACACTAAGTTCCGGGCTGTTGTGGGTGCAGTGCGGCACACATCCCCGATGTGAGCAGAATACAAGTAACCCGGGATCTCCTGGGTGAATAACTGCACTGGTACAAGATGGAGGAGGGACCTCAGTCCTGCATCGCTGCGCTGCCAGCCCCGTTCTTCCTGTTGTACGCCTCCCGTACACCGCGCTCCCCGATGGGAGGGCTGGTGGAGCTTGTGTGGTAGTGTCCTCCTTCCGCGCCTCATGATCAAAATCTACACCTGCTGGAAGCAGGTGTAGATGTCGTATGTCGGTCACAGATTTGAGCGCCCGGCCAACCGGATTCACTAAGAGGCGTGCGCCTCTTAATGAATCCTGACGGGGGAAAGGGGGCGGGGCCTAATAAAAGACCATCACCCTCCTCTCCTGAATCCTTTGTGCTGCTGTTACTTCCCCTATAAGATCAGCACGCTCCTTTCCTGACATCCTCTGTGCTGCTGGGACCTCCCCTATAAGATCAGCACACTCCTCTCCTGATATGCTCTGTGCTGCTGTGACCTCCCCTATAACATCAGCACACTCCTCTCCTGACATGCTCTGTGCTGCTGTTACCTCCCCTATAACATCAACACACTCCTCTCCTGACATGCTCTGTGCTGCTGGGACCTCCCCTATAACATCAGCACCCTCCTCTCCTGACATCCTCTGTGCTGCTGTTACCTCCCCTATAACATCAACACACTCCTCTCCTGACATGCTCTGTGCTGCTGGGACCTCTCCTATAACATCAGCACCCTCCTCTCCTGACATCCTCTGTGCTGCTGGGACCCTGTGACCTCCCCTATAAGATCAGCCCCTCCTCCTCTCCTGACATTCTCTGTGCTGCTGTGACCTCTTCTATAAGATAAGCACCCTCCTCTCCTGACATCCTCTGAGACCATGTGACCACTCCTATAGAATCAGTCCCCTCCTCTCCTGACATCCTCTGTGCTGTTGTGACCTCCCCTGTAAGATCAGCACCCTCCTCTCCTGACATCCTCTGTGCTGCTATGACCTTGTGATCTCCCTTCTAAGATCAGCACCCTCCTCTCCTGACATGCTCTGTGCTGCTGTGACCCTGTGATCTCCCCTCTAAGATCAGCACCCTCCTCTCCTGACATCCTCTGTGCTGCTGTGACCCTGTGACCTCTCCTATAAGATCAGCACCTTCCTCTCCTGACATCCTCTGTGCTGCTGTAAACTCTCCTATAAGATCAGCACCCTCCTCTCCTGACATCGTCTGTGCTGCTGTAAAGTCTCCTATAAGATAAGCACCCTCCTCTTCTGACATCCTCTGTGCTGCTGTGACCTCCCCTATAAGATCAGCACCCTCCTCTCCTGACATCCTCTGTGCTGCTGTGACCTGTGACACAGGTTTTTTGCCTGAAATATGGATAGTAGTATCGATATTTCGGTGCATCGTGCATCCCTGGTCCCTCCAAAAGAGGGACACTTGGGAGGTATGGCTTCATGTAATAATCATGTAATAAATAGCATTTAATGGACAATAAGTCTGAGAATCTTCTTTGATATCAGGTGAAGATGGGATGTTGGCTATTACAGCTGTCTGTGCATTACAGTCTTTTTATACAGAGGCTGAAAGGGCCAAAGGGGCAATAATACAAGGCCTGGCCTTACTGTATGGTGTGTGATCCTGCTCTATAGACATGTCACTAATACTGTCACATGAAAGACTGGAATGCCACCACCAGGAGTCTGACTGAATAACCCAGAACAATAATAAAACTATATATATCTATACTGCATATTGTGCATTATATGGCCATGCAGCCTCATATACAGCAAACCACCAGGCTCTGTGTATCCTGACCAGGGCCAATTCCAGGACCAGGCAGGCTGGGCACCACACAAACTCACCGAACTCACCAAATCAACAGCGCCTCTCGCAGCGCATCAACAGCACCCCCCCCCCTCCCCCCCGAGGCCCCCCTTCCCCTGAGATGATGTAACATTAGCCAGCACCGACCCTCTGTCCTCCCTCTAGAGCAGGGTGCCGCAGGTTGAGGGGGTACGGCAGGAGGCATCAGGGACCAGGAGAGGACTATGAAGAAGTTATGTGACCAGGCCCTTGTCATCAGAACCATTTTACTTTTATGGGACTCCTATTACGAGAGCCGAATTGATGTTAGACGCTGGACTCTGATTATTGGAGCTGTGTTCATAATTGTTTATCCAACATATTCTCGAAGATTTCTTGATAAGCTGTTGCCTGACTATAGTGCCTTACGTAGTTATCCATTGTTATATTATTATTGTTTATTCATTTTTTTGTATATGGATGTACTACTTGTGGTCGCATGTGGAGGAGAGTCGCTGTAGGTCCGCTGTGCTTGTGGAGGTATACACATCTATTATATATACAAATAATTCTTTTTGATTCTATTGGATGTTAGTTGCACATGTTACAAGGACCTTCTGTTCTACCCTTTGGATATGAGCACCGCTACTTAAAGGGGAAGTGCACCCAAAAAAAAATTCTTTCAAATCAACTGCTGCCATGAAGTGCCAGAGATTTGTAATTTACTTCTATTAAAAAATCTCAAGCCTTCCAGTACTTATCAGCTGTTGTATGCCCAGCAGGAAGTGGTATTATTTCCAGCCTGGAGAGCAGGAGAGGTTTTCTATGGGGATTTGCTCCTTCTCTGGACAGTTCCTGACATGGACAGAGGAGGCAACAGAGAGCACTGTGTCAGACAGGAAAGAAAACACCACTTCCTGCTGGACACACAGCAGCTGATAAGTACTGGAAGGCTTGAGATTTTTTAATAGAAGTAAATTACAAATCTCTGGCACTTCATGGCAGCAGTTGATTTGAAAGAAATGTTTTTTTGGCGCACTACCCCTTTAAACTTCATTTCTTGGAAGAAATGCGTGTATGTGGTGTCATATCCGTGTGTTTAAGATATAACAAATGCCTACAATGTATGGATTTTTTTTGCAGGTGATGACTGCTTAAAAATTATACTTACGAATGTATATGGGTCGTTCAATTTATCATGAGGACGTAGTATTTGGCCATAAACTCTACCATTATGATACTATGAAATATTTATGTGGGGACTTTTGTGTAGCACAGTGATTAGTATATAAGCGCTGATCACCGCCGTTGCAGTATTTTGGGGACTATACACCTTATTAGTACATGGTGAATTACCTCCCTACAGGACAACCAAGTCCTGTGGGGTTGATACCACGTATGCGTATGGACCTCTTGCTTCAGCTTTAGATCTTGGTGCTGCTACTTTACTGACTAAATTTCTTGACGTGAACAAGGTTATTGTGCGTGGCGTTCTATTACTTGCAAAATGAGATCTTGCTATATGATGAGTGCGCACGCGGTGAATATTTGTTATGAACATATATGTCATTTTGGGGGTTAAATGAGAGGTAATTCATTGCAGCATATGTGGCGCATGTCTTGGTCCGGAACTACGCGGCCATCTTTATCACTGGTGGAGCGCTGAGTGTGATGGTACGCGGTCGACGCATGCGCAGTACTGTATTCGGTGACGCGAGGCAATCTTTTTCTTTTAAACTTTATCTTTATTTTCCTCTATAATACAATAATAAAAAAGAAAGGTATAGAAGGATGCCAATATAATCCCAATACAATTTTCCTTATTTCTTTACCTCCATTACCCCAACCCCAACATTGGGAATAAGAGATTCCAGGTACATAACATTTATACACAGTTATCTTCTTCAGAGGGGTAACCCCTCCGGTACCCGAGCGCCCAAAATACGTTATCTTCCATACTAATCCCGTAGTCTTCTTCCCTATCTGCCAACTACTCTATCTGCCCTAACTATCCTAGGCTAGGGTGCCGGGTGATATCCCCAGCAGTGCCGCACAGTGCCAATACAACTGGAGAGCCATCAATGCACAACCAAATTCTTCTTTTCATCCTTCCTCCTGCTTTCTTTCCGAATAGAATTATACCTTGTCATACCATATTTAAGAAAACAGCCAGTTTTACACTACCTTCTTATTTCAGTCATCACCCAGCCCTCTCCAGGGCATCCAAGCCAGCTGAATGGCATTTTCCGCCCCAGAGGTAAAGTTTAACACAACACACGCACTTGTGGTTTATCCCATATCTATAATATCGGACTCACCACTTCCATTTCCACACAAACTGGTAGTGAATTTCTGTTATTCCTTTCTATAAGGATCTTTACTTTGTCATATAGCACCATTGGCTGATTACTCAACCCAGACCAGCCGAGTTCCTCATACTTCTCATTACTTTTTGGACCATTATCCTATCTTCTCTCCTTTTTCCCACCTTTACTTCTCTTATATTTTACCTATGCGTCCACCGCCGGGGGGACTTCCCCCCCCCCCCAACCCAGCCCTCCCTTCCAACTAACGCCTAACTCCCATTCTAACTAGCCGTTATACCACTCGTGCCCCAGAGGGATCACCCCCTGTTACATATGACATTTAATCTTCATCTTATAACTTTCTACAAGCATTCCTCTAACCATTGTTACCCAATTATCCTTTCCCCTCCCCCCCCCCCCCCCCCCCCCCCCCAGTCCGGAAAAAAAAAAAAAAAAGGAAAACCACCTCATCCTACATATTTCCTAAACAGTGTAATTGCATTCTCCCATTCCTTGATTGTTGGAGGTAATGTTGACATCCATTTTTTAACTATTTGCAGCCTTGCCACAAAAAGACTCTCATTCATTTCTTTCCTTTTTTTTTACCCCTATATAGTGTGAATCTTCACCTAGCAGACATGTGGCAGGCGAGAACGGACCCTTAATGCCTATATCCTTTTCCATCTTCTGAAACACACTCATCCAATACTCCTGTATGTGAGGGCATTCCCACATCAGATGTAACCATCCCGCCTGCTCCCTGCCACATCTCAAGCACTCTGACGTATCTCGCTTCTTTATCTTAAACAAAAATTCCGGTGTGTAATATACTCTTCTAACAATATTGAATTGTACCATACGATGACTAATGTTTTTTGAGATCTTCTTTATGCTATGCCCTGGCCCCTAGGGGCCACTCCGCAGTATAGATGGCGATAACGGGCAGGAACCGGGGCAGCAGTAGGATAATGTGGTCACGGTGTAGGCACGAGGGTGATACAGCTGGAAACCGGGCTCCTGACCATGCGGGAATACTGGGCATGCGATTCTTCGTTGTCCTTAGTCAGGGCACCAATTATCACACCAACGCCATGGTTCAGAAACAATGGTAGTTGTATATTTATTGTAACGGTGGTAACTAGTAGCAACAGTCTCTCCGGATGCAACCGGGTCTAAGGCAGACTTGAATAAAGCAGAGTAATGGGTGATGCTGCAATAGGCTGTGAGAGTAGCGTGCTGAATGATGGGAGTAGTAGTGAAACTGAAGTTGAGATGCTGGGTGGAAAGAGACTTGAATGAAATACTTGCTGTTGATGATTAGAGAAGATGATGATGAGAGGAACTGAAGAATGACTGAAGAATCGACACCCAGATGAGAATCTTGAGACTTGAGACAGGAACACAGCCAGTGGACTGGAGCAGCAGAGCACACGCAGGCCTCTCTCTTAGCAGGGAGAGAGGACAAACACCCAACCTATCCCCTATGGGGCAGGGAATAGACTCAGAACTTGTCTCCTGAAGGTGGAGAACAAGACTAGACTGCACAGGAACATCAGAGCAACACACCCTATCCCCACCGGCGGGTGGATGTGTTTGGTTTGGCGCTGGTGGCGGGCGCGTTGGAGCCGGGTGACGCGGTCGCTTAGTCATGCGCCCCGGCCGTCTGGGGATCCGCTGCGTTCGCCGCTGGGATGGCGTCCTTCCCTTGCCTCCTCCTGCCCTCCGCCCCCCCCCTCCCCCCAGCGGGCTTTGGCGCCTGGGTTGTTCCCCCCCCTCTCTGAGTCCTTTTGACCCCATATGGTTGACTGGCCGCTCATGAAAGGCTGCAATGTTTTTTTGTTACTGGGACTGCTTCTCAGTTTATGCATATTTTTGCTAAATTGCTAATAAGGAAGAGATGACTCCGCTGCCTTTATGTTCTCTGGCAGTAGAGTGCCTTATAAATTTTCAAATCTCTTACATGTGTAGGATCATCTACCAGATCTATCTCCAAAAATCGGGTGACTGTGACTTTGTGTTCTGCTCTCTACATACCACACTCTTGGTTCCCTCTGTTTTTTGGTGGCCATGGTAAGATATGGTTGTTTTGTTCCTGGAATACTTAGTCCTGCACATAACACCTGGCCTCTGTTTTTGTGACTTTTAAAATAACTGTGTTTTATGCGGTTTGCCAGGGCCGGTCAAGTGGAGAGGCCAGCTGATAGAGGTCCCGGATTGTCTTTCTTTTGAAAGTTGTGTCTCCGTGTCCACTATGTCCAAATCCCAGGCTAAGAAGTCTGGGGTCCGCAACACCAAAGACTCTGGATCTGATCCTAAAATGGACAAATTCCTTAAGTCTCCCGGCATGAATAATAAAGCTACACCTGTTAAACGGAATGTAGATCTTGAGGGGGCGGTATCTCCTGGTGGCTCCAGGTTTGAGATACTGGCTGAAGGGGGGAGAGAGGAGGAGGTTTTGAATATGCCGGTCTCCTCGGAGGTGTTGGACACTATCCTTAAGGAAGTTAAAAAATGTGCTAAATCCCTAGGGGACCTAAACACTACTGTTGGTGCCCTCTCAGCTGATGTGTCTTTTATTAAGAATGACTTGAATAAGATGAAGGAGAAAGTAGAGTTACTGGAAGTGGAATTTCCAAAAATGGATAAAGAGTTGCAGGACCTTAGAATGAAAGTTAAAGAGAACACGGCCACTATTTCTAACATTTCCGGTAAAATTGTAGACCTTGAGGATCGACCTAGAAGGGCGAATGTTCGGCTGATTGGTTTTCCTGAAGGGGTGGAAGCTGGTGATGTGATTGGTTTTTGTGAAAGATGGATGTTGGACTTATTTGGCAAGGATAATTTTTCTCACCTTTTTGGGCTCGAGAGGGCCCATCGTGTCCCATCGAAGGCTCCACCTCCTGGCGGCCCTCCCCGGACTATTTTGGTGAAGTTGGTTCTCTCTAAGGATCGGGATACTCTCTTGAGGCTGGCCAGGCAGAAAGGAGAAACTTCGTTTAATGGATCACGCATTGCGCTATATCCTGACTTTGCCAGGGAGACTCAAAAGAAGCGGCAATCATTTAGGGTCATTAAGCAGAGACTGCATCAGGCTAAACTTCCTTTTTCATTGATTTTTCCAGCAAAGTTGCGGATTGTGCATAATAACTCAGTTCATTTTTTTACAGTTCCACAGGACACTGCAGCTTGGCTGGACGGACTGGGTGTTTGATATGCTGTAAACTTTGCTGGCCGGAGGCGGGGGGGGGAGGTTGTAGGGGGGTGGATAAAGGGTGACTAGGAGAGAATCTGGTCTTATGGTCAAGGTCGGATATTTGGGGGTTGGGGGGCGGGGGGGGGGTGGAGAGAGAAGGGGAGGGTTGTTCCCTTTTTTTTTTTTGTATGAAGTATGGCTGATGTTTTAAAATTGTTTTTTTGGAATGTGAGGGGTCTGGGGGAGGTCAGGAAGAGATGTGCGGTTTTTGACTTAATATTGAAGCATCTTTCTGCGGTTGTATGTTTAGCCGAGACTCATTGCGTAGCAGAGTCTGTAAGTAAGTTAAAGCGCAGATGGGCTAACTTAAGTTATCACTCTATATTATCTAATTATTCAAGTGGCGTCTCTGTTTTGGTCCATAATAGGATTCCCTTTATCTTACTGGACAAAAAGATTGACGCCAGGGGCAGGTATGTGTTTTTACAATGCAAAATATATAATCATGAGATGATTATCGCATGTCTCTATGTTCCTCCCCCATTCTCCTCCCAGACCATACTTGATTTAATTAAGTTTGTGTTAAATAAGGGGAATATTCCCCTGTTTATATGTGGGGATTTTAACTGTCCTATGAATAACTATCTAGACAGGAGAGGGAAGATGAGGTCTAAGTCTCCATCAGTGACCCCATTGCATAGGCTAGTTGGTGAAATGAACTGGAAGGATATTTGGAGATCCTTATATGGGGATAGGCCGGTTTACTCCTGCTTTAGTCCGGCAGCTAAGGCGGCCTCTCGTATTGATCTCGCATTTTGTGATGACAAGATGCTGAAGTGGGTTACTAAAATGACTTACCATGCTAGGGCCCTTTCTGATCACTCCCCGTTTACAGTTAATGTAAGGGGTCCCTGGTGTAAACCATCTCCTGCTAGATGTTTAAGGTTTAATGCTCACTGGCTCAATTTGTTGGATAATAAAGAGGGGATCAGGGTGCAAGTGGCGCTCTTTTGGGAGGTTAACTATGGATCAACACAGGTTGGGTTTGCTTGGGATTCCCTTAAGGCTTTCATTAGGGGATTATTATATAGTGAGGTCAGCTTTAGAAGGAAAAAATTTAGGGCGACAGAAATAGAATTGGAGAACGAGGTGAGACAGGCCGAAGTAAGGGTTGTGGAAGATGACTCAGAAAAAAACTTTGCGGGCTTGAGGGCCTCCCAAGACAAGCTCTCTAATTACTTGAAAGACAAGGCTCAACAAAAAATTTTCTTCCAGGGGAAAAGATACTTCTTGGAGGCCGGACGCCCAGGGAAACTGTTGGCTAATATGCTGGCAGTTCAGGAAGCCAGAAATCCGATAGTGGCCTTGTACGATAAAGCGGGGAAACTATCTCAAAATCCTGAGGAAGTCAATGATATTGTCTTTCATTTCTATAGTGAGCTCTATCAATCCCAGGGATCTTATGATAAAAGGGCGGTACGGGACTTTTTGAACCAGATAGGGGTTCCCAGGCTTGTTCCCGAAGCCAGGGAGGAGTTGAATAAACCATTTACCTTGGAGGAATTTAAAGAATCCCTTTTTAGTTTTAGATCAGGTTCGGCCCCCGGGTCAGATGGGCTTCCTTTCGAGGTTTATAGAGAATTCTCGGATCTTCTAATGCCAATACTGTTACAGACAGTTAATGAATCCTGTGGTAATGGCATACTCCCAGAATCCATGAGGGATTCACAAATAGTGTTAATCCCTCAAAAAAATAAAGATCCTCTCAGGGTGGAATCTCTCAGGCCGATCTCGCTTTTGAATACTGACTGTAAAATTTTTGCCAAAGTTTTGGCGCGTAGGTTGGCCCGGGTGGCTCCGGCCATGATTGGATCGGAACAAACGGGGTTTATTTCGGGACTTTTTTTGCATGATAATATCTCAAGGGTGTTTACCAATGTTCAGATTGATTGTGAGGCCCCCCGCTCCATCCTGTCTCTTGATGCCATGAAAGCCTTTGACAGGGTGGAGTGGGCCTTCCTCTGGGACACCCTTGACTCCTTCGGTTTGGGTACTGATTTTATAAATTGGATCAAAGTATTATATGCCTCGCCCAGGGCCCGGGTAGCCGTTAATGAGTCATCTACGAAGTGGTTTGTTCCGTCTAGGGGCACAAGGCAGGGGTGCCCTTTGTCCCCCCTGCTTTTTGCCTTCTACATTGAACCCCTAGTGTTGAAGTTTAAGGGATCGGATGAATTTATGGGCTTTGGAATTAATGGGATAGAGGAGAAATGCCTGCTTTACGCAGATGATATTCTTTTATTTATGCGAAACAGAGAGTATGCCTTACCTAAAATATTTGATATGGTTTCAGTATATGGTGAATTGTCTGGTTTAAAGGTTAATTGGGAAAAATCATCTCTTCTTCCCTTGGATGGGGATTATGGGACCCCCTGTCCTCTGGTAAAAATGTTGGGTCCAGGGGATCATCTAGATTACCTAGGCATCCAAATCCATGCAGAAGTTAGGAAATTTAAAGAAATAAATCTTGTTCCCTTTATTAAAAGAACTCAGAAAAGGGTTGAAACCTGGTCAAAACTGCCACTTTCTATGGCTGACAGAATTGCTGTTATAAAAATGATCTTGCTCCCGCAGGCCCTGTTCTATCTGCGTGCCTCCCCGGTCTGGGTGCCCGATGTTTGGTTTAAGAGGCTGAGTGTGTTGTTGAATTTTTTGGTTTGGGGGAGGAAGAGGGCTAGAGTTAAATATAATACTTGGACTCGACTTGAAGGGGAGGGTGGGTTGGCCCTCCCTGACTTTCTTTTTTTTTTTTTCCAAATACTTTTATTGGATTTTCAGAAATAATGACCAAAAACAACAATGAGGTGCCATGCAAGGCACAAAGATTACAACATATATCAAGCAAAAAATAGAGAAAACAGGGTCCAATAACGGGATCATAACCAAAAAGATCCAGACATAGGAACATATAGACAGATAAAGAGACCCTTAGAGGTACAAAGTGGTCAACACACCATACAGATAAAGGTATTCGCATTACAATATAACAAAGGGGGTTTAATAAGAGTCAAACAGAGTAACATAGAAAGTGAGTCAATGTGGCAGCTGTAAGGCCCCTAATGTACCTTTCAGAGACTCCGTACAATACCATTTTGTGAACTGGAAGGGTTTCACTATGTCATGAATGGCCTGCGTATCATAATGCTGTAAAATAAAGGGTCTCCATTTCTGGAAAAACTTTTTTGAACCAGAATCTTTATGCCTCTCCGTATCAATCTTATCGATTCCAAAAAAGAGCTTTTTCTGTGCCACTACCAAATCAAGGTCAGGTACATTAGGCAATAACCAATTGGTAAACAAGCACCGTAGAGCAATCAGTAAAGTGATGTGCACCAATTGTGGTATTGCCCTGCTATCCGATGTCGACTCGGGGGGTCTCAATTGGTGGAATAAGAGCATCTTCGGGGCTAAATCAAGTTTAATCTTGTAAGAGGTGTGAATGTAAGCGATTATTCTGACTTTATTATAAAGAATGTAGGGTTTGAATATTTAGATATTTTTGAAGCCGCTGAGGCGGGTTTTGGGGGTAGTCACATTTTGTCACAGGTAGAGATGTATACTAAAGTGTGGAAGGCTCTTAAGCGTATTTGTGGGATTAAGGGTAGTTTGGTTTTTGCCCCGCTATGGGGGAACAGTAATTTGAAGAATTTTACATTAGATGGTGAGTTGCAGTTTTGGGGTAGGAAAGGGCTTAGAAGGATAGATCAGTTAGTGGAAGAGGGTAAGTTAGTATCGTTTGAGAAACTCAAAGTAGTTTTTGGTGTAGTGGATAGGGATATTCTGAGATTCGGACAACTTAGGAGTACTTTTTTGAGCACCGCTAACAGTAATATTTGGATGTTAAGTACACATGAATTTTTCACTAAGTTAAGAGAGTTACCGGGGGGTCGCAAACGGTTATCTTTTATCTACAGGGCCCTGATACGTGAGCGAGGTGGCACGCAGATGGTCAGACTGAGAGAAAAATGGGAGAAAGATCTAGGCCCGTTTGAGGACGAGGAATGGGAATTGGCAGTGAGTAATGTTAGGGAGGCCTCAATTAATCCCTCACATAGATTGGTGCAAGTAAAAATTCTATACAGAATATATTATTCTCCACAGAGCCTGGTAAGAATGGGGTGTAGAAGTAATGATGTATGTCCTAGATGTGGAATTGATCAGGCGGGGTTCCTGCATCTAATTTGGGAATGGCCCGGTGTTGCTGCATTTTGGGGGGAGGTGTTGGAAATTCTCAGATGCAAAGTAGGGTATCCGGGGGTAATAGATAATAGGAGGGTCCTGATGGGTTCTTTCCCGACCAATGAAGAGATGGGAGCCCTGATGAATCGACTGGTGATGGTTGCTAAGCTTCTTGTTGTGAGGAATTGGATGGGGAGTGGTGTCCCATCCATTGGGGAATGGGTGTCCTACTCCTGCAAAATTAGGAGATATGAAGAAGCGTTGGCTAAGACTTTATCTTTAAAAGCCCTGAGAAAGTGTCGGAGATTTTGGGGATCCTGGTCCTCGGTTATGGAGTAGTTTGGTTTCCTTTTTTTTTTTTTTTTTTTTTCTTTCCCCTTCTTGTCTCTCTGGGGTGGGGGGCGGATTGGGATGGGGATGAATGTTGTGGTTTTATTATTGGACTTTGTTTGTCCTGGATGGATTTCTATAATGTAAAATAAAGTTTGAAATAAAAAAAAAAAAATATACATGAGAAGTACCATACTTGAACACTGGGAGGCGACATAATACCATTAGACACTGATACCTGAATATACTTTCAATAAATGAATGGAATAGCAGACCTGAACACTGCAGGGGTGACACAATACATGCAGTTTGCAGTGGACCATAGCTTTCCAGAACAAAACTGGTTATAATAAAAGTGTGAGCATAAGAAGGGCTGTTCTGGGACACTGCATTTACATTTCCCATTATGATATTCCATTTACCTTCATCTAATCCTTCAATCTCCTCCTCCCAATGATGCCTACCTCTATTTAGATTTTCCTTCTCTAATACAAATTCCCTGAGTTTACCATATATTTTAGATAACCCTCTCTTCCGCCCTGAGTCTTCCTTTATAACTTTAATAATATCTGGCATAGTTCCCACCTTAAAAACCTCCATATTCTCTGTATGTTTCACTGCATGGGAGAGATTTAAGTATTCTAACCAGGCCCTATCATCCAACCCAAACTCTCCCTTCAAACTATCCCATGTTTTCAATTGACCCATATGAAACGCATCACTTACTTTACTTATCCCTGGCTTTCCACACCACCTTAGTCTCTCCATTTTCCCTATCTCTACCAGGTTCTTATTATACCATAGGGGGGTAATCTCTAAAGATGTTCTTATTCCACTTATGGTCTTGAGTTCCTTCCACGTCTTAGTTAGTGTTTGTACCGATGGATATGACTCCCATTTCTTATCTTCCAGGAGACCAGTCTCCAATACCTCCAACAAATCGTCCTGCTGTCCCTCTACCTCCCCCACCAGCCATTGCAATAAATCATATTTTACCCTACACCTTAACAAATTTAACTGAGATGCCAAAAAATATAATCTAATACACGGAAACGAAAAACCACCCTTATTTGCTGGTAAAGAAAAATAATTAAGCTTTATCCTTACTCTCTTTCTCCCCCAAATTAGGCGGTTCATTAGGACATCTATTTTTTTTTAAATGTGTTTCTCAATCCATACTGGTGTTGCCTCAAATATATATAAAATTTTTGGGAGTATGACCGTTTTGGCTAGCATCATTCTATCTACCCTTGTTTTTATTAAATCTATCCATATCTCTATTTTATTTTTTAGGGATTGAATTAAAGGTTTTACATTTCTTTCCTGAAATTCAGAGGCCGTATTTGTAACGTTTATACCTAGATATTTAAAACTGTCCCCTTCCTTTAAAACCTTCACATCTAGATAAGTTGCCCCCGATAGGGAGCACAAAGGACCCGACAGAGGCATTAAATGGAGTTCTACCAATTTATCAATAGCCCCGAATATCCACCAAACTGTTTGATCAGATCCATCACATGTTTTAGAGAGGTCTCCGGAGTTTCCAGGAAGATTAACATATCATCCGCATACATATTCAATTTATCCTTTCTTCCCTTTACCCCGAAGCCCCTAATCTGCTCATCTTCCCTTATGAGGATCACCAGAGGTTCAAGTGCCAATGCAAATAACATAGGTGACAGAGGGCACCCTTGCCAAGTTCCCCTCCCCAACTCAAATCCCTCCGTGCGCTCCCCATTTACCAGAACCCTAGCAACCGGCTTATTATACAGCAACTTTATCATGTTTATAAACCCCCCCAAACCAAACTTCCTTAAGGTTTCCCACAAAAACTCCCACTCCACCCTGTCGTCCAATGACAGGATGGAGTGGGAGCTCGCCTCTGACCCCCTCTGCAAATTGTGGAACACTCTCAGAATATTTTGCCGAATCACGCGCCCTGGCATAAAGCCACACTGGTCAGGATAAATTAAGTCAGATATAACTTTCTTTAGCCTGTTTGCCAACACCCTAGCATACAGTTTTATATCTACATTTAATAATGAAATGGGTCTATATGACTCTACCATTGTTGGATCCTTCTCTGGCTTCCTTATTAAGATTATATCAGCCTCTTTCATAGAGTTTGGCAACTCCTTTACTTCTATAGCATTTTGCATTGTCCTCAACAAAGCCGGGAGCAACTGCTCCTCATACCTCCTATAGACTTCGTTGGGTAACCCATCTGGTCCTGGTGCTGTATTCCCTTTTACCTCCTGCAGTGCCCTCTTGAACTCTCCCAATGTTAGATTTCCTTGCAACATATCCCTCTGCTCTGCGCTCGCAGTCGGAAAACTAATACCATCTAAATATTCTCTTATCTCCCCCACATCACATGTTGTCCCTTTAGTATACAAATTCTTATAAAACGCAAAGAATTCTCCCATTATACTTTGTTGTGCCTTCACCTCCTCTCCCCTACTATTAGTTATCACAGAGATATGATTGTGTTCTTTCTGGTTTTGGATTAATGATATTATCTGTTTCCTTGGCCTCCCACCCCCAAAAATTCTTCCTTTCCTAAAAAAAATATCTTATTCCTAGACTTCTTATTTAACAATTCTTTATATTCTTCTTGAGCTTCCTCCCACTCCTGTTTATTAACCTGGGTAGGGTCCACTACATACTCCTCCTCACTTGCCTTTACTCGGTTTTCTATCTCCTGCCCCTCCTTCTTAAACTCTCTTTTCTTCCGTTGTACCTCTTTGTTTAACATCCCTCTCATAAATGCCTTTAAGGCATCCCATACCATTCCCTCCGGGGCCGAATTCCAGTTGAAATTTAGGAACTCTGTTATTTGTCCTACCGCTATATCCTGAATATCTAACAATTTAAACCAATGAGGGTAGATCCGCCAAGACACATTCCTCCTAACCTCTCCGGATAACACTTCCACATACAACGCTAGGCCATCTTTGATATGGGGAAGACTGTCTGAAGGTAGCGCATGAGTAGAACTAATGTGTGCACGCCGTGAACGCCATTTTGTATGTGTGTGTGTGTGTGTCCATGAACGTGCGGCTTGTGACTCTCCTCCACATGTAAGTTATATATTTTTTCTCATGTGTACAGTATTGATGATGATTACTTATGGATATATAAGCAACCCTATACAACCAGAGCGTACCCCTGATGAAGTTCCGGGTTCGGGACGTAACGCGTAGGGTCCTTTGGACCCCACTCAGCAGACCACACTCCATGGGGTGACACCAGAGTTTATGTACCTTGGTTTCGTTAACCTTTTGACTTATTTACTTCTTTCATAAGCGTATACTATATATGCACATTGTGTATTGCACTTTATTGATTACAGACACTTGCACTTTGGTAATTATGAGTCATTGGTTTCCTTTGTGACTTTTGTATCATTTGTTATTTATTTGTGGAGTGTGTGTTCGTATATCTTGGAACTGAGTGTGGGGAGGTAGGGACCCCATGTATTGGTTTAGGGTCCCTCCTGGATATTTCTTTGGGTATTTTAAGTGTTTTTAATATTTTTGGGTTTGGGTAGAGTTGTTTTCTGTATGTACTAATATATTAATAAAGATGATGTTTATATATTTTTGAACATATAGTTGTGTGCCTGGTGATTTATGACATACACTTTCTCTTTTTTATATGCAATTGTGGCTTGTTTGGTATGTCACACCATGAGCACCAGTGATTTGGCTGTGCATGACCCCATCTCTGTGATATTGACCAGGAGAGGACGTTCATTTAAAAAATCAAGCCAGGGCTGAGCAGTTAGAGCACTGTCGGCTCCTGTCACACGGAGCCGACAGTGTAGTGTGTGATGAAGTAAAGGGCTCTGTGAGAAAGCGCTGCGGCTGCCCAACTTACTGCCTGCTGACTTTCTTCTAAACCTGTGCTCAACGTAAATCAGACACGCGACTGTGTGTGGGCAGATTCGGCATTATCTGTAGCACAGGCCCTGCTTCCCCATCTGTGTGGTGACCTCTGCACAGCCTGTGTGCGTCTCCCTGTGCAGCGTCCTCTCCATGCCTATATGTGCCCCTGCTGGTAAGCCTGTCTATGTCCTCTCTCTCCTGTCTATCCGTCTGTCTTTTTATCTCCTATCTATCTATCTCCTATCTATCTATCTATCTATCTATCTCCTATCTATCTATCTATCTATCTATCTCCTATCTATCTATCTATCTATCTATCTATCTATCTATCTATCTATCTAATATCTATCATCTATCTATCTATCTCATATCTATCTATCCACCTATCTATCTATCTATCTATGTATCTCCTATCTATCCGCCGCGACTGGGACCGCCACGGAAGGGGGCCCACGGCCCCCCTCCCCACCCCTCTCCCAGGCCCCCGGCCGATGCTCCGCTCCCTGGGGGTGTCCCTGGAATTGCCCAGCAGCACACGCACCAGGGAGCGGTGTACGCTGGGGCAATTACTTTCGGGGTTAGGGAGCGCGTCACTCCCCGTGCCGGAAGTAACAGCCTCGGCCTACACAGCTCCCTGGTGCGTGTGCTGCCGGGCAATTCCAGGGACACCCCCAGGGAGCGGAGCATCGACCGGGGGCCAGTCCAACTACAGAAGACCACAGAAGAAGAAATGAGAGAAGGGAGCTGTGACGGGGGAACGAGGTGTTAGGTGAGCTTTTTTTTTTTTTTTTTTTTTAATCTGCTTGACAAGAGGGGAATGTATAAGGGGACAACACAGTGGGGGCATCTATATGGGGGGGGGGCAACATAAGGGAGGCATGTATAAGGGCACAGCACAGGGAGGGCATCTACAAGGGGGGTATCTATATGGGGGCATGTGTGAGGGGAAAACACAGGGGGGGGGGGGGGCAACATAAGGGGGACAACACGAGGGGGGAATCTATAAGGGGACAACACAGGGGGTCACCACAGGGGCCATCTATGGGGGGGCATCTATAAGAGGGGCAGAGGGGGACAACAAAGGGGGCATCTGTAAGGGGTGCTACACAAAGGGGGCCATCTATAAAAGGGAATACAAGAGATGGGCAGTCTGTAAGGGACACTACACAGAGGGGGGCATCTATAAGGGGGACTACACTGAGAGGGGCTCACAAGGAGATGCACATGGGGCCATCTCTACACAGAGGGGCACATATACTGAAAGGGGGTCACATAGAGTCAGCCTACCCACTAAATGAGGGTGTAAAGGGGCCAATACAGATTTGCAGTGTGTAGAGAGATGAGGATGGTGATAGAGTGAGGAGACTAATATGTCTGTCTGGCAGATTCTGTGGATTCGTGGCTCTGAGAAGTTCTCATAACGGCCCAGGACAGATGGATAAGATGAGGAAAAGGAAAGAACTCCGATCAGAGAAGACGTCCCCTGTGAGTCACCTGATATACTGTAACTGCACTGTGATGTATATGGTGTATAGACCCTGTGTAGAGCTGGGGCCACCTCTATATGACTGGATGAGGTGATAGTGATCTGTGTACAGTGGTTGTTGTTCATTAGCAGCAGTGACATTAGTCAGTATGTGGCAGTGTTAGTCAGTATGTGATGGGATTATTTGTTACTTGTAATCTGGTACAGTATATTATTGGATTCAGTATACAGGTTGTGGTCAGTAACAATATTGTGGTGATGGTTGTGGTGGCAATATTTGCCCCTTGTATACTGGTTGGTATTATTGGTCAGTATACAGGATTTGGTCTGTAACAGTATGGCGGTAATATGTATGGTGATATTTCCTTCCTATATACTGGTATTATTGGTAATATTGGTCTTGATATATCTATCTATCTATCTATCTATCTATCTATCTATCTATCTATCTCCTATCTATCTATCTATCTATCTATCTATCTATCTATCGCATCGCTTGATCATGAAAGGGGGGGCCCAAGTTGAACTCTTGCACCAGGGCCCAAGGGACATTAGCTACGCCCCTGTATCTATCTATCTATCTATCTATCTATCTATCTATCTATCTATCTCCTATCTATCTATCTATATATCTCCTATCTATCTATCTCCTATCTATCTATCTATCTATCTCCTATCTATCTATCTCCTATCTATCTATCTATCTCTTATCTATCTATCTATCTCTTATCTATCTATCTCTTATCTATCTATCTCTTATCTATCTATCTATATATCTATCTCCTATCTATCTATATATCTATCTCCTATCTATCTATCTATCTATCTATCTATCTATCTCCTATCTATCTATCTATCTATCTATCTATCTATCTCTTATCTATCTATCTATCTATCTATCTCTTATCTATCTATCTCCTATCTATCTATCTATCTATCTATCTCCTATCTATCTATCTATCTATCTATCTATCTATCTATCTATCTATCTATCTATCTATCTATCTAAAAATACAGAAGTTATATCTTGCTATAAGGTGCATGTCTTGCTAAATGGGCCAAATCTGGATGCAGGGGGCATACCTGAGTATAAGGGCATATGTGTCTGCAGTGGACCTACCTGACTATAAGGGGACAGCAGGGAACATTATTATTTTATGGGGGTACAGCAGGAGATCATACGTACAGGGGGAAACCCACATACCTACTTACGCGTGGTGACCCCAAACAGTGCAATTTCTACTGTATGAGACCCTATACAAGGGAAAAGGGAAGGAAGTTGAAGGAAAAGTGTAAGGGGGGGGGGGGGGGGGGGCGCTTTTGTCAGGATTCGCCCTGTTGCCAAAATGGCCTAGAAACTGCCCTGACACTTTTCTATCATAGACGGCAGCAGTTCACAAAACCTGCTGTGTAGGACATGATGTGACACACAGCAACTCAGATGGAGTTTCCTACTTCAGGACCTAAATCCACATTATCTCCAGGATTCCCGGGATCGGTAGCGTCTCAGCAGTCAGACCCCCTCCCCCTTCTGCAATCAAACCTATAGGGCAGGGATGGGCAAACGTTGGCCCTCCAGCTGTTGCATGACTACAAATCCCATCATGCCTGGCTTTGGCTGTCCAGGAATGATGGGAATTGTAGTTGTGCAACAGCTGGAGGGCTGAAGGTTCCCCATCTCCACCTTAGGGGACCAATCTCACTAGGAGGTAGGATGGCCGCTTTAAAGGGATAGTTTACCCCCCAAAAAAACAAAAAAACCTTTCCTATCAACTGGTCCCAGAAAGTGCCAGAGATTTGTAATCATCTTCAATAAAAAAAAAACTCCAGTCTTCCAGTACTTATCAGCTACTGCATGTGCCTCAGGAAGTGGTGTACACTTTCCAGTCTGGCGAGCAGAAAAGGTTTCCTATAGGGATTTGCTGCTGCTCTGTGCAGTTCCTGACATGGACAGAGATGGCAGCAGAGAGCACTGTGTCAGACTGGAACAAACACCACTTCCTGCAGGGCATACATCAGCTGATAAGTACTGGAAGACTTGAGATTTTTATAAAAAGTAAATTACAAATTTCTGGCATCAGCTGATTTGAAAGATATTTTTTTTGTGAACAAACCTTTTAGGAAAACCATATAATGTATATGTAAACCCAACAGTGGCCTGAAGGGGTTAACATGAATAAATAAATGTTCTCCAACCTTTCTCCAGCTTTTGTAAAACTACAACTCCCATCATGCCCTGATAGCCTTAGGTTTTCCTTTAGAGTTTAACCCTTTCAGGACTGAAGAAGGCTGTTTGGATATTGTGGGTAGTTCTGCAACCTCTGGGGAGCTCTAGGTTGGGATCACTTACGTATCCCTGTTATGGCTATGTTCACACACAGGATTTCTGGACAGTATTTGCAACCAAAACCAGGAGTGGATTAAAAACACAGAAAGGCTATGTTCACACACTGCTGAAATTGAGTGGACGGCCGCCATTTAATGACAAATAATTACTGTTATTTAATATAAAAACGTCCGTTATCTGCCATTAAATGGCGGCCATCCACTCAATTTCAGCAGTGTGTGAACAGAGCCTTTCTGTGTTTTCAATCCACTCCTGGTTTTGGTTGCAAAATACTGTCCAAAAATACTGAGCAAAAATACAGGTGTATCCTCAACATCAAGAGTCAAAAGCTGATGGGTGGGAGTCAGACCACTAGGACCACCACCAATTCCAAGAACACAAGTCTCTTGACCACTGAGAGAATAAAGTGCAGCCAGCTTATGTGGTCAGTAGAGATGAGCACCGCTGGAGCATGCTCGGGTCCCATCATTCGGCATCTGATTACCAGAGGCTGAAGAAGTTGGATGCCGCCCTAGGGAGTACTGGAAAACATAGATACAACCTATGGTCTAGGGCTGCATCCAATTACTTCTGCCACCGGTAATCAGATGCCCAGTGGTGTAGCTATAGGGGTTGCAGCGGTCGCCATGGAGACCAGGCTGCTCTCTCTCCCTACTCAGATGTATCAGCAACTGAATAGACGGCTGGCAGGAGCCCCATGCTCCCTCTCCTGCCTCTGGGACTCCTGCTCTGTGTAATACACATCTGACATTGTACAGTGGGTGACATGGCTAATAGACTGCAGTGCAATGTCCTCCAACCTAAAACAACAACTTCCATCTTGACAACCTGACAACGTGCCCGGGCATGCTCATGACATCACTATGACAAGCAGTGACATCACGTAAGTGACATAATTGGTGATGTCATGCAAGGGCCCTATAAAAGAAGGTGCCGAGCCCCAGATTCTCTGTTCTTAGGGACTCACTAGCGATCACACTGTTGGTATTACCTTGCTTTCTGCCTGTGTATACTGACAGTTATTTCTAGTGTTTTTTCATCAATCCATGGAGAGAGAGGAGAGGATTGAGAGGGAGCTTGCCATTTTTGGCAACCTCCTTTACTATTTGGTTCCAATCCTGGTGGGCTGTCTTTCCACCAGACAACCACTCAGCATGATTGAACCCTTCTTCAACCCGCTGAGCTGGGGCAATTCCATCAGCGACCCGCTCAGCTGGGAGAACATCACCTCGGGCCTGCAGTGGACAAACAGCACCATCACAGACCAGACCAGCTGTAAGATTACCCCCAACCTGCAGAGGCCCAATTACACCACCAGAAACCTGCAGCGTCCAAACACCACCATTGGAGACCTGCCCGACTGTGAGCTCATGTCCATCACCAGTCATGTCCAGAGCGCAGCAACCGCCTTTACTGACCTGCTCAGCTGGTTATCTGCTGTAAGTGATGTGCTCAGCTGGCTATCCACCACCAGCCGTCTGCTGAGCAGGACTTTCAGTAACAGCGCCTTGCTGACCTGGATCACAGCTGCTATAGAGCGAGTGAGCGTGATCACCACCACCTGTGATTTCGTCAACTGGATCTACAGCACCAGAGACCTGATAGCCTGGACCACCACCCTCACCCGCAGCAGCTTCTTGGAGATCTGGAACACCACAGCCACCTGGATCACCACCACTACCACCGGTGAGCTGATAACGTGGATGTCTGCCATCACCACCAGCGATCTACAAGCCATCCTGAGCAGCATAAGTGAGAAGCTGGTGTGGGTTGCCACAACCCTCCAGCTACTCACTTTGTTGACCAGCCGCTGCAACAGGTGTGCTTGGCTGATAACTGTGAGTGAGGCGTTATCCTGGATGAACACCACCAGCAGGATGCTGATCGGCGCCCTACGGAGCATCAGACTAATCCTGCGATGCTTCAGCAGCACCGAGGAGCTAAGGAAATGCCTGGCCATCATTTCCAAGGACGTTCTCGGCAGCTTCCCCACCACCACCAGTACACCACGCTCCGAGGGACATCCCTACCGCCGACAGCGAATTATTTAAAATAATCGGACAACATCATCAGGGGCCTGCAGTGGCTGAACAGTTACATCAGAGAGCAGCCCAGCTGGAAGATTACCACAAACCTGCAGAGACCAAATTCCACCACCATCAACCTGCAGCGTAGCAACTCCAGCACCATCAAAATGCAGAGTCCAAACAACACCATTGGAGACCTGCACAACTGGAATATGACCACCTGTGACCTCATTTCCATCACCAGCCATCTCCAAAGTGCAGCAACCACCTTCACTGACCTGCTTAGCTGGATATCCACCACAAGCCGCCTGCTGAGCTGAACTTTCACTAATAGTGACCTGCTGACCTGGATCACAGCTGCTGTAGAGCCAGTGAGTGTGATCACCACCGCCTGTGATTTCATCACCTGGATCTGCAGCACAAGAGATCTGATCATCTGGACCACCACCCTCACCAGCTTCCTGGAGATCTGGATGACCACAGCCACCTGGATCACCACTACTACTGCCGGTGAGCGGATCACGTGGATTTCCACCATCAGCACCAGCGATCTGCAAGCAATCACAGCGAGTGCGACATTGTCCTGGACTACAACCACCAGCAGGATGCTGATCGGCTTCCTACAGAGCATCAGACTGATCCTGCGATGCTTCACCAGTACCGAGGAGCTAAGAAAATGCCTGGCCACCATCTCCAAGAAAGTGCTCAGCGGCTTCCCCGCCGCCACCACCACAGCACGCTCCGGGGGACATCCCTACAGCCGACAGCGAATGATTTAATAACTTAAATAAATGTGTTTTTTTTGCAAAAAATGTGTTCTTCTTGTTAAGAAAATAGACATAGGGGGAATTTATTATAAACCAGAATTTTATATGTCACTATACATTGTAGTAAGGCGTCCAAGGGTGTAAGTGTGTAAAAATTATAATGTGGGACACTAAAAACACCATACACCACCTCTCTTACACTGTACCTGTCAGCTCTGCCCCCCCAAAGATGGCCGCTCAGCCGTACTCACCGTTATTGTGTGAGGTGAGGAGGAAAGGGGAACTACAACCATGGTGGACGGCACACAGGAGCGCCCCCTGCTGGTCACTCTCCTTCTCCAGCTCTTCTCTCTGCCACTGGCTATAGGACTATACGCTGCCAAGACAAAAACACCGGTTGGGGTCTCGGTAGATTTATCACACAGCGTCCTTGTTTCCAGATAGTAACCAATCACAGCTCAGCTTTCACGTATTATTTGCCCTGGTAAAGTGAAAGGGGAGCTGTGATTGGTTGCTATGGGCTACTAAGGGAAATGCATTGTGCTGTTTTATAGCAAGAGGCCCATAGCAACCAATCACAGTTCAGCTTTCACATATTATTTGCCCTGGTAAAGTGAAAGGGGAGCTGTGATTGGTTGCTACGGGCTCCTAAGGGAAATGTATTGTGCTGTTTTATAGCAAGAGACCCATAACAACCAATCACAGCTCAGCTTTCATTTCTCACATTGCTCTGGGAACATGAAAGCTGAGCTGTGATTGGTTGCTATGGGCTTACAATTAGAAAGCTTAAAGAGGACCTGTAACCCACCGTGTCGGGGTGACAGGCTCCCGACCCCCTGTTAGATCCCCTATACTCACCTGATCCTGCCGGGTCTCGCTTCCTGATCTGTTCGGGTCACGGAGATATCAGCTCCCGAAGCCCGGCGCGCGTGCTCACAGGAGAGTCCGATGCCCATAGAGAATGACGGAGCATCGGACTCCCCATTCATTCTCTATGAGCATCGGACTCTCCTGTGAGCGCACGCGCCGGGCTTAGGGAGCTGATATCTCCGTGACCCGACCGGATCAGGAAGCGGGACCCGGCGGGATCAGGTGAGTATAGGGGGCTGTAACGGGGGGTCAGGAGCCTGTCACCCCAGCACGAGGGGTGACCTCCTTTTTTTTTTGTAAACTGTTTATTTATAAGATTTTTCCATTATTATAAAAATAACAAGACCACCAGGGTATCTCGAGCACATACCAATACATTGCAGCAGTATACATCCACACCATTTTAAAACAGCCACCTGCGAAAGTTCCACAGTGATAGGGTTCCTCAGTGTTTCCAAGAAGATCGGAACTGGAAGAGACGCAGGGCCTTGTGTAGGAAGATTGCACATCAAATTCTAGCATACAATAAGTATAGCATGGTATCCAATAGGCATGTCTCGAGTAGGCCTCAACTATGAACATTAAACTGTAACCAAACACACAAAACCAAAAAACGTGGGGTAACACATTAGGGTGGGGGGAAGGGGTCTAGTGTACAGAGCGTCCCATGGATCCCAGATCTGGTTAAATTTCTCGACTGTGTTTTTGTTGAGGGCAGAGAGGTACTCCATTCTCCTTACATCCAGCAGCTTATTTATAAATGCCTGTCGTGGGGGGATGCCGTGGACCTCCAGGCTGCCGCTATGACACACTTTGCTGCAGTCAAAATATGTAACAGAAGCCGAGAGGAGTTTTTACCAAGGGTCTTAGGGGGGATGTTCAAGAGATATACCGACGGGTCAAGCGGGATGTCTGTCCCAAGTACAGCTCGAACCACCTCTTTTACCTCCCTTCAGTAATGTTGTAACCTCTCGCATTCCCAAAAGACATGGAACAGGGTACCTCTCTGCGTCTCACATCGCCAACAAGTGTCTGTCTGTCACCTGAGGGAACAGCTTGTGCAATAGGTCTGGGGTATGGTACCAGTGCATCAAAATCTTATACTGATTCTCTTTGTAACTAACACATTGGGATGACTTCGATGCCTGCGACCACACCACCTGCCACACCTCATAAGGCAGCTCTCTGTGTAAGTATGATTCCCATTTGGTCATATAGGAGAATTTGATGGGCTCTGCGTCAGGCGACCGAGTAAGCATGTCATAAATGGATGTGATTAAGCCACTGCTGGAAGCACTTGTCTTGCATATCCATTCAAATGGGGAGGGTTTGGGGAACCTATCCGTCGGACACACTATCGCCTTATATTGAGCTATAGCTTCATAGAAGCCAAATGGTCGGAGGGGGAGACTAAATTTTTCCCTGAGTTTCTGGAAGGGGAGGAGAGACCTCTGGAGGGGGTCCACCACATCCGCGTAGTGAAATAATTTTGCTTGCAACCAAGGGCATATCTCCTCCGCCAGCATACTCAGCGGGATAGATGGGTTATATAGGAAAGAGGACAGGAGAGAGTGTGGTGTTTTGAGGGATGATAAAGTGTTTGTCTCCTCCCAGACCCGGATCGTCAGGCGCATGGGACCCAGCAGATCCCTCTCAGTGGTAGGTTGCACAGGGTTTCATAGAAGGCTACTAGTGTGATGAGGGGCTAGCCAAAGCCGTTCAAGGAACATCCATTTTGTGTAAGGGAGCAGGGAGGACCATGCTGGTATGCGTCTAAGGTGGACCGCCCAGTAATATTTCTGTAAATCAGGCACCCCGAGCCCTCCTGCAGTGGTTTTGGTCATCATTATTGGTAGAGAGATACGATGACGCCTATTCCCCCAAATGAATTTCATTAGTAACTTCTGGAAATTTTTCAGGTAAGTTTTGGAGTTAGGAATTGGCAGTGTCTCCCACAGATACAATAATTTCGGGAGAATGGACATTTTCATCGCCGCCACTCGACCCATCAGGGACAGGGGGAGGGCAGTCCACTTAGACAGGAGAGCAGTCACTTCACGGAAGAGTGGTGTAAAATTATGTCGAAATAACGATGAAAACGATGGGGTAATGTTGGTACCTAGATATCTGATGCTGTGATCTTTCCATTTGTAGGGGTAACTCGCCTTCAAGTTGTCTAATTGTCTAGGGGGGAGGTTTATTGGCAGGGCTTCAGTCTTTGTAGTATTTATTTTATATCCAGACAGTTCTCCATAAATAGTTAAAAGGTTATGTAGGCAGGGCAAGGACGTCAGGGGATTGCGTACAGTCAGCAGGATGTTGTCCGCAAACAGGGACAATTTGAATTCCCTATCCCGGACAAGGACCCCCTGGATGTCAGGGTTGAGTCTAATCTGCGTGGCAAGGGGTTCAATACACAGCAGGAATAGTAGAGGGGACAGGGGGCATCCCTGCCGAGTCCCATTCCGGATTTGTAAACGCGGAGACATGGCGTGTAGCAATCGGACCTCGGCTGAGGGGGAAGAATACAAGGACGAGACGGCCGCAAGAAACGGTCCAGAGACACCAAAAGCAGATAAAGTGGCCTCAAGAAACGGCCAGCCTAGCCTATCAAAGGCTTTTTCTGCATCAAGACTGAGCAGAAGACCCAAAGACTTAGTTCTATTAAGGATCTCTACTATGTCTATCGTCCTCCTTGTATTGTCCCCCGCCTGTCGGTTAATCACAAAGCCCACTTGGTCCTTATCAATAAGACTCGGCAGAAGGGCCCCCAGCCTGTTTGCCAGTAATTTGGTAAAAATTTTTAGATCAGCGTTTAGGAGGGATATAGGGCGATAGCTTGCGCAGTCAGTGGGATCCTTGTCCGGTTTAGGGATCACTGTGATATAGGAGTCCAGCATCCTCTCAGGGATTTGTTCCCTGTCCAGGAAACCGTTATACAGGGCAAGCAAGTGTGCACATTAAAGGGGTTATCAAGCGCTACAAAAACATGACCACTTTCCCCCCTACTGTTGTCTCCAGTTCAGGTGCGGTTTGCAATTATTCCATTTACTTCAATAGAACTGAGTTTCAAAACCCCGCCCAATCTGGAGACAACAGTAGGGGAAAAGTGGCCATGTTTTTGTAGCGCTGGATAACTCCTTTAAGGACTCAATAGTGGCTTCCTTTCTGTCTATTTTATGCCCAGTCTGGCTGCTGTCACCGCCCACCACACACTGATATCTTACAGCTGATTCCTGCAGCTTGTTCTTCCTATTTAAATACTTGTCAGTGCCTACAACTCCCAGCATGCCTCACTACACTCAAGTCTCCCTCCCACTTCAATCTCCACCCACTCTTCGCCCTCTATCCCTAGCTATTCTTACTTCCCTGCCTCCCTGTACCTAGTTGTGGAATAGTGAAGAAATACTACTACTACTACCATCATGCCTTATAATTGGCATAAGATGGTGGTTGTAGTTATGCAAACCTGAGAGCCACAGTTTGTAGCTCTGCAAGCTGTGACTTTCCAGTTTGCATAACTTTTACTACCTGTGTACCTGGTACTGATCTGGCAGGTCCACCACTCCGCGGGTACAGCCCCATGCTGAATCTCCCCTGAGGCTGCGGTGATGGACACCACAGACAGCCAGGCTCTTCTCCATGTGCTCGGAGGTCTCCTATCCATCACAGGCTCACAGAAATGGAGTGCTGGCTACACGGCTACCAGTAAGAGGGCCACCACTGCTAGGACAGCCGGGTCAGCAGGAGCCGCATCCTCTTCTTCCAGCAGCGGCTGCACATAGGATAGCAGCTCTGGCGAGAGTAGAGGGAGGGTGGAAGAGTCACCGGGATGAAGCTTATATACAGGTCACATCATCCCGGTGCTCTCCCTCCTTCACCTACACTACGTTCCGGGCTGTTGTGTGTGCAGTGCGGCACACATGACAGATCCCCGATGTGAGCAGAATACAAGTAACCCGGCATCTCCTGGGTGAATAACTGCACTGGTACAGGATGGAGGAGGGACCTCAGTCCTGCATCGCTGCGCTACCAGCCCCGTTCTTCCTGTCGTACTCCTCCCGTACACCGCGCTCCCCGATGGGAGGGCTGGTGGAGCTTGTGTGGTAGTGTCCTCCTTCCGCGCCTCATGATCAAAATCTACACCTGCTGGAAGCAGGTGTAGATGTCGTATGTCGGTCACAGATTTGAGCGCCCGGCCAACCGGATTCACTAAGAGGCGTGCGCCTCTTAATGAATCCTGATGGGGGAAAGGGGGCGGGGCCTAATAAAAGACCATCACCCTCCTCTCCTGAAATCCTTTGTGCTGCTGTTACTTCCCCTATAAGATCAGCACGCTCCTTTCCTGACATCCTCTGTGCTGCTGGGACCTCCCCTATAAGATCAGCACACTCCTCTCCTGACATGCTCTGTGCTGCTGTGACCTCCCCTATAACATCAGCACACTCCTCTCCTGACATGCTCTGTGCTGCTGTGACCTCCCCTATAACATCAGCACACTCCTCTCCTGACATGCTCTGTGCTGCTGTTACCTCCCCTATAACATCAACACACTCCTCTCCTGACATGCTCTGTGCTGCTGGGACCTCCCCTATAACATCAGCACCCTCCTCTCCTGACATGCTCTGTGCTGCTGTTACCTCCCCTATAACATCAACACACTCCTCTCCTGACATGCTCTGTGCTGCTGGGACCTCTCCTATAACATCAGCACCCTCCTCTCCTGACATCCTCTGTGCTGCTGGGACCCTGTGACCTCCCCTATAAGATCAGCCCCTCCTCCTCTCCTGACATTCTCTGTGCTGCTGTGACCTCTTCTATAAGATAAGCACCCTCCTCTCCTGACATCCTCTGAGACCATGTGACCACTCCTATAGAATCAGTCCCCTCCTCTCCTGACATCCTCTGTGCTGTTGTGACCTCCCCTGTAAGATCAGCACCCTCCTCTCCTGACATCCTCTGTGCTGCTATGACCTTGTGATCTCCCTTCTAAGATCAGCACCCTCCTCTCCTGACATGCTCTGTGCTGCTGTGACCCTGTGATCTCCCCTCTAAGATCAGCACCCTCCTCTCCTGACATCCTCTGTGCTGCTGTGACCCTGTGACCTCTCCTATAAGATCAGCACCTTCCTCTCCTGACATCCTCTGTGCTGCTGTAAACTCTCCTATAAGATCAGCACCCTCCTCTCCTGACATCGTCTGTGCTGCTGTAAAGTCTCCTATAAGATAAGCACCCTCCTCTTCTGACATCCTCTGTGCTGCTGTGACCTCCCCTATAAGATCAGCACCCTCCTCTCCTGACATCCTCTGTGCTGCTGTGACCTGTGACACAGGTTTTTTGCCTAAAATATGGATAGTAGTATCGATATTTCGGTGCATCGTGCATCCCTGGTCCCTCCAAAAGAGGGACACTTGGGAGGTATGGCTTCATGTAATAATCATGTAATAAATAGCATTTAATGGACAATAAGTCTGAGAATCTTCTTTGATATCAGGTGAAGATGGGATGTTGGCTATTACAGCTGTCTGTGCATTACAGTCTTTTTATACAGAGGCTGAAAGGGCCAAAGGGGCAATAATACAAGGCCTGGCCTTACTGTATGGGGTGTGATCCTGCTCTATAGACATGTCACTAATACTGTCACATGAAAGACTGGAATGCCACCTCCAGGAGTCTGACTGAATAACCCAGAACAATAATAAAACTATATATATATACTGCATATTGTGCATTATATGGCCATGCAGCCTCATATACAGCAAACCACCAGGCTCTGTGTATCCTGACCAGGGCCAATTCCAGGACCAGGCAGGCTGGGCACCACACAAACTCACCGAACTCACCAAATCAACAGCGCCTCTCGCAGCGCATCAACAGCACCCCCCCCCCCCCCCGAGGCCCCCCTTCCCCTGAGATGATGTAACATTAGCCAGCACCGACCCTCTGTCCTCCCTCTAGAGCAGGGTGCCGCAGGTTGAGGGGGTACGGCAGGAGGCATCAGGGACCAGGAGAGGACTATGAAGAAGTTATGTGACCAGGCCCTTGTCATCAGAACCATTTTACTTTTATGGGACTCCTATTACGAGAGCCGAATTGATGTTAGACGCTGGACTCTGATTATTGGAGCTGTGTTCATAATTGTTTATCCAACATATTCTCGAAGATTTCTTGATAAGCTGTTGCCTGACTATAGTGCCTTACGTAGTTATCCATTGTTATATTATTATTGTTTATTCATTTTTTTGTATATGGATGTACTACTTGTGGTCGCATGTGGAGGAGAGTCGCTGTAGGTCCGCTGTGCTTGTGGAGGTATACACATCTATTATATATACAAATAATTCTTTTTGATTCTATTGGATGTTAGTTGCACATGTTACAAGGACCTTCTGTTCTACCCTTTGGATATGAGCACCGCTACTTAAAGGGGTAGTGCACCCCAAAAAAAATTCTTTCAAATCAACTGCTGCCATGAAGTGCCAGAGATTTGTAATTTACTTCTATTAAAAAATCTCAAGCCTTCCAGTACTTATGAGCTGCTGTATGCCCAGCAGGAAGTGGTATTATTTCCAGCCTGGAGAGCAGGAGAGGTTTTCTATGTGGATTTGCTCCTTCTCTGGACAGTCCCTGACATGGACAGAGGAGGCAACAGAGAGCACTTTGTCAGACAGGAAAGAAAACACCACTTCCTGCTGGACACACAGCAGCTGATAAGTACTGGAAGGCTTGAGATTTTTTAATAGAAGTAAATTACAAATCTCTGACACTTCATGGCAGCAGTTGATTTGAAAGAAAAATTTTTTTGGCGCACTACCCTTTTAAACTTCATTTCTTGGAAGAAATGCGTGTATGTGGTGTCATATCCGTGTGTTTAAGATATAACAAATGCCTACAATGTATGGATTTTTTGTGCAGGTGATGACTGCTTAAAAATTATACTTACGAATGTATATGGGTCGTTCAATTTATCATGAGGACGTAGTATATAGGAGTGTTGTATTTTGGCCATAAACTCTACCATTATGATACTATAAAATATTTATGTGGGGACTTTTGTGTAGCACAGTGATTAGTATATAAGCGCCGATCACCGCCGTTGCAGTATTTTGGGGACCTTATTAGTACATGGTGAATTACCTCCCTACAGGACAACCAAGTCCTGTGGGGTTGATACCACGTATGCGTATGGACTTCTTGCTTCAGCTTTAGATCTTGGTGCTGCTACTTTACTGACTAAATTTCTTGACGTGAACAAAGTTATTGTGCGTGGTGTTCTATTACTTGCAAAATGAGATCTTGCTATATGATGAGTGCGCACGCGGTGAATATTTGTTATGAACATATATGTCATTTTTAGGGGTTAAATGAGAGGTAATTCATTGCAGCATATGTGGCGCATGTCTTGGTCCGGAACTACGCGGCCATCTTTATCACTGGTGGAGCGCTGAGTGTGATGGTACGCGGTCGACGCATGCGCAGTACTGTATTCGGTGACGCGAGGCCATCTTTGATATGGGGAAGACTATCTGAAGGTAGCGCATGCGTAGAACTAATGTGTGCACGCCGTGAACGCCATTTTGTATGTGTGTGTGTGTGTGTCCATGAACGTGCAGCTTGTGACTCTCCTCCACATGTAAGTTATATATTTTTTCTCATGTGTACAGTATTGATGATGATTACTTATGGATATATAAGCAACCCTATACAACCAGAGCGTACCCCTGATGAAGTTCCGGGTTCGGGACGTAACGCGTAGGGTCCTTTGGACCCCACTCAGCAGACCACACTCCATGGGGTGACACCAGAGTTTATGTACCTTGGTTTCGTTAACCTTTTGACTTATTTACTTCTTTCATAAGCGTATACTATATATGCACATTGTGTATTGCACTTTGTTAATTACAGACACTTGCACTTTGGTAATTATGAGTCATTGGTTTCCTTTGTGACTTTTGTATCATTTGTTATTTATTTGTGGACTGTGTGTTCGTATATCTTGGAACTGAGTGTGGGGAGGTAGGGACCCCATGTATTGGTTTAGGGTCCCTCCTGGATATTTCTTTGGGTATTTTAAGTGTTTTTAATGTTTTTGGGTTTGGGTAGGGTTGTTTTCTGTATGTACTAATATATTAATAAAGATGATGTTTATATATTTTTGAACATATAGTTGTGTGCCTGGTGATTTATGACATACACTTTCTCTTTTTTATATGCAATCAGGGCCGCCGATAGGGCAGTACAACTGGTACTGCCGTATGGGGCCCGGACCCTGAGAGACACGGGGGGGGGGGGGGCCCGGCGGGCCCGCCGGCCGCCGCCCCCCGACCGCTACGCTGGGGGGGCCCGCACGGCCCCCCTTGCCACCTGTTTTTGAGCATCCCACTGATCGCTTTAATGTTCCGCCCGCACAGCGGGCGGAACATTAAAGCGATCAGAATACAGGAGAAGGACCTGTCAGCGTCCTCCTCCTGTATTCTCTCCCATAGGCTGCCGGCACTTCATACCAGCAGCCTATGGGAGGCCGGGCCGTGATCATGTGCCCCTCCGGCAGGCGTGATGATGTGACGTCATCACGTCTGCCGGAAGTCCCGTCCCTGCGGCTCGCAAGATGGAGCCCGAAGAGGAGGAGGAAGAGTTGCTGCCTGCACAGCGCGGATTAGGTGAGTAGGATGTTTTTTTTTTAGGGACACCTCTGGGGGCATTATTAGTTCATGGGGGCACCTCTGGGGGCATTATTAGTTCATGGGGGCACCTCTGGGGGCATTATTAGTTCATGGGGGCACCTCTGGGGGCATTATTAGTGTATGGGGGCATTATTAGTAGATGGGGGCACCTCTGGGGGCATTATTAGTATATGGGGGCACCTCTGGGGGCATTATTAGTATATGGGGGCACCTCTGGGGACATTATTATTTCATGGGGGCACCTCTGGGGGCATTATTAACTCATGGGGGCATCTCTGGGGGCATTATTAGTGCATGGGGGTACCTCTGGGGGCATTATTAGTTCATGGGGGCCACCTCTAGGGGCATTATTAGCTCATGGGGGCACAGCTGGGAATCCTACATACAGGGGGCACAGCAGGGAATCCTACATACAGGGGGCATCCCACACAGCGCAGTTACTATGGGAGCCTACAGGGGGGAGAAAGGAAAGGAAGTTGCTAGAAATGTGCGGAGCCTAAATTGTTTGTCTCGCAGGTTCTGAAAAGATGAAACATATCTGGAAGAAATCATCATGGAGGTCTGGGCCGGATGGAGAGGAAAAGGGAAAGTGACGCCTCAGATCAAAGAAGACGTCACCTGTGAGTCCCTGTATGACACTTTTCTTATTTTGTAGAACATCATTTAGTAGGGGCGCCCCGAGGTGACAGCTACTACATTATCTGTACTCAGAGATATCACTGTGTTATCTGTGGTGTTACATAGGACTGCAGGTGACAGCTACTACATTATCTGTACTCAGAGATATCACTGTGTTATCTGTTGTGTTACATAGGACTGCAGGTGACTACTACATTATCTATACTCAGAGATATCACTGTGTTATCTGTGGTGTTACATAGGACTGCAGGTGACAGCTACTACATTATCTGTACTCAGAGATATCACTGTGTTATCTGTGGTGTTACATAGGACTGCAGGTGACTACTACATTATCTGTACTCAGAGATATCACTGTGTTATCTGTGGTGCTACATAGGACTGCAGGTGACATCTACATTATCTGTACTCAGAGGGATATCACTGTGTTATCTGTGCTGTTACATACGACTGCAGGTGACATCTACTACATGATCTATATTCAGAGATATCACTGTGTTATCTGTGCTGTTACATAGGACTGCAGGTGAAATCTACTACATTATCTGTACTCAGAGATACCACTGTGTTATGTGGTGTTACATAGGACTGCAGGTGATATCAGGTGATTTCTCCAGGTTGCAGAAGTTCAAACTTCATCGTGCCCTGGTGTGCTGGTGTCTGTATGTGTGTATACATGTGTGCTGGTGTCTGTATACATGTGTGCTGGTGTCTGTGTGTGAGATCAATTCTAGAGAACTGGCTCATATTTCCCATTTTCCCCAGTGGCTTAAAATGTAACCTCTGTTATACAGTTATAAAATTGTAGAAATTAAATGTGAACAAGGTGCAATTCAAATAGACACTTACTTGTATAGCTGTCTCTTGTGCTCTGTATGCAGTGCATTATATTCACCCTTGCAACGTACAATTTATAGCGTGTCTACAAGCCCAGCGGGGCTCATTATGATGGAGACTAAAACTTATACAAGAGTGGGGTAGGGGTTCCCCTGTATTCAGAATGCTGTTGAGTGCTAGGCAATGCCCCGTCTGGGATTATTGAATTTCGAGGGTCTATGCAGAGCAGGATAAAGGCACCTCTGCTGCACAAACAGGATCTCCTAGAAAGCGTTCTCACCGCCATGTATTCGCTATCACTGGCTTGGGTGAGCTAAACTAGTCTGCCTGGGGGGGGATGATTTGTATATGCTCACTAACATGGAACAGCCTCATTATATTAGCCTTATCAACATATTCTATGTTAGTGAGCATACCGGGGGGGGATATTGGTGAACATATACAAATCAAACAGCCCCCCCAGACCCTCGAAATTCAATAACCCCAAACGGGGCATTGCCTAGTACTCAACAGCATTCTGAATACAGGGGAACCCCTACCCCACTCTTGTATAAGTTTTAGTCTCCATCATAATGAGCCCCGCTGGGCTTGTAGACACGCTATAAATTGTACGTTGCAAGGGTGAGTATAATGCACTGCATACAGAGCACAAGAGGCAGCTATACAAGTAAGTGTCTATTTGAATTGCACCTTGTTCACATTTAATTTCTACAATTTTATAACTGTATAACAGAGGTTACATTTTAAGCCACTGGGGAAAATGGGGTATCTGAGCCAGTTCTCTAGAATTGATCTGAACCAAATTATACCTCCCAGCAAGGCGTGGGTCGAACACACAATTTTTTTTATTAATGTGGGGGGCCCAGACTCTTTGGTTGTATGGGGCCCCGAAATTCCTGATGGCGGCCCTGCTTATACCGGGTGGCAGGGCCGCCATCAGGAATTTCGGGGCCCCATACAACCAAAGTGTCTGGGCCCCCCACATTAATAAAAAAAAAAAAATAGTGTGTTCGCCCCACGCCTTGCTGGGAGGTATAATTTGGTTCAGATCAATTCTAGAGAACTGGCTCATATACCCCATTTTCCCCAGTGGCTTAAAATGTAACCTCTGTTATACAGTTATACAATTGTAGAAACTAAATGTGAACAAGGTGCAATTCAAATAGACACTTACTTGTATAGCTGCCTCTTGTGCTCTGTATGCAGTGCATTATACTCACCCTTGCAACGTACAATTTATAGCGTGTCTACAAGCCCAGCGGGGCTCATTATGATGGAGACTAAAACTTATACAAGAGTGGGGTAGGGGTTCCCCTGTATTCAGAATGCTGTTGAGTACTAGGCAATGCCCCGTTTGGGGTTATTGAATTTCGAGGGTCTGGGGGGGCTGTTTGATTTGTATATGTTCACCAATATCCCCCCCCCCCCCCGGTATGCTCACTAACATAGAATATGTTGATAAGGCTAATATAATGAGGCTGTTCCATGTTAGTGAGCATATACAAATCACCCCCCCAGGCAGACTAGTTTAGCTCACCCAAGCCAGTGATAGCGAATACATGGCGGTGAGAACGCTTTCTAGGAGATCCTGTTTGTGCAGCAGAGGTGTCTTTGTCCTGCTGCATAGACCCTCGAAATTCAATAATCCCAGACGGGGCATTGCCTAGCACTCAACAGCATTCTGAATACAGGGGAACCCCTACCCCACTCTTGTATAAGTTTTAGTCTCTATCATAATGAGCCCCGCTGGGCTTGTAGACACGCTATAAATTGTACGTTGCAGGGGTGAATATAATGCACTGCATACAGAGCACAAGAGACAGCTATACAAGTAAGTGTCTATTTGAATTGCACCTTGTTCACCTTTAGGTTCTACAATTTTATAACTGTATAACAGAGGTTACATTTTAAGCCACTGGGGAAAATGGGGTATATGAGCCAGTTCTCTAGAATTGATCTCACACACAGACACCAGCACACATGTATACAGACACCAGCACACATGTATACACACATAAAGACACCAGCACACCAGGGCACGATGAAGTTTGAACTTCTGCAACCTGGAGAAATCACCTGATATCACCTGCAGTCCTATGTAACACCACATAACACAGTGGTATCTCTGAGTACAGATAATGTAGTAGATTTCACCTGCAGTCCTATGTAACAGCACAGATAACACAGTGATATCTCTGAGTATAGATCATGTAGTAGATGTCACCTGCAGTCCTATGTAACAGCACAGATAACACAGTGATATCCCTCTGAGTACAGATAATGTAGATGTCACCTGCAGTCCTATGTAACACCACAGATAACACAGTGATATCTCTGAGTACAGATAATGTAGTAGTCACCTGCAGTCCTATGTAACACCACAGATAACACAGTGATATCTCTGAGTACAGATAATGTAGTAGCTGTCACCTGCAGTCCTATGTAACACCACAGATAACACAGTGATATCTCTGAGTACAGATAATGTAGTAGCTGGCACCTCGGGGCGCCCCTACTAAATGATGTTCTACAAAATAAGAAAAGTGTCATACAGTGACTCACAGGTGACGTCTTCTTTGATCTGAGGCGTCACTTTCCCTTTTCCTCTCCATCCGGCCCAGACCTCCATGATGATTCCTTCCAGATATGTTTCATCTTTTCAGAACCTGCGAGACAAACAATTTAGGCTCCGCACATTTCTAGCAACTTCCTTCCCTTTCTCCCTCCTGTAGGTTCCCATAGTAACTGCGCTGTTTGGGATGCCCCCTGTATGTAGGATCCCCTGCTGTGCCCCCTGTATGTAGGATTCCCAGCTGTGCCCCCATGAGCTAATAATGCCCCTAGAGGTACCCCCATGCACTAATAATGCCCCCAGAGATGCCCCCATGAGTTAATAATGCCCCCAGAGGTGCCCCCATGAACTAATAATGCCCCCAGAGGTGCCCCCATATACTAATAATGCCCCCAGAGGTGCCCCCATATACTAATAATGCCCCCAGAGGTGCCCCCATGAGCTAATAATGCCCCCAGAGGTGCCCCCATATACTAATAATGCCCCCAGAGGTGCCCCCATACACTAATAATGCCCCCAGAGGTGCCCCCATGAACTAATAATGCCCCCATATACTAATAATGCCCCCAGAGGTGCCCCTATGTACTAATAATGCCCCCAGAGGTGCCCCCATGAACTAATAATGCCCCCAGAGGTGCCCCCATGAACTAATAATGCCCCCAGAGGTGCCCCCCATGAACTAATAATGCCCCCAGAGGTGCCCCCATATACTAATAATGCCCCCAGAGGTGCCCCCATATACTAATAATGCCCCCAGAGGTGCCCCCATATACTAATAATGCCCCCAGAGGTGCCCCCATATACTAATAATGCCCCCAGAGGTGCCCCCATACACCAATAATGCCCCCAGAGGTGCCCCCATACACCAATAATGCCCCCAGAGGTGCCCCCATACACTAATAATGCCCCCAGAGGTGCCCCCATACACCAATAATGCCCCCAGAGGTGCCCCCATACACTAATAATGCCCCCAGAGGTGCCCCCGTACACTAATAATGCCCCCAAAGGTGCCCCCATGAGCTAATAATGCCCCGAGGTGCCCCCATATACTAATAATGCCCCCAGAGGTGCCCCCATACACCAATAATGCCCCCAGAGGTGCCCCTATACACTAATAATGCCCCCAGAGGTGCCCCCATGAGCTAATCATGCCCCCAGAGGTGCCCCCATACACTAATAATGCCCCCAAAGGTGCCCCCATACACTAATAATGCCCCCAGAGGTGCCCCCATACACTAATAACGCCCCCAGAGGTGCCCCTAAAAAAAACAAACATCCTACTCACCTAATCTGCGCTGTGCAGGCAGCAACTCTTCCTTCTCCTCTTCGGGCTCCATCTTGCGAGCCGCAGGGACGGGACTTCCGGCAGACGTGATGACGTCACATCATCACACCTGCCGGAGGGGCACATGATCACGTCTCGGCCTCCCATAGGCTGCTGGTATGAAGTGCTGGCAGCCTATGGGAGAGAATACAGGAGGAGGACGCTGACAGGTCCTTCTCCTGTATTCTGATCGCTTTAATGTTCCGCCCGCTGTGCGGGCGGAACATTAAAGCGATCAGTGCATCCCAAGAAGCTGCGTGGCCGCAGCCTTTCGGGATGCTCAAAAACAGGTGTCAAGGGGGGCCGTGCCGGGCCCCCCCCCCCCCCGTGTCTATTAGGGTCCGGGCCCCATACGGCAGTACCAGTTGTACTGCCCTATCGGCGGCCCTGCCGGGTGGTCACTGGTATATACCGCCTGGCACCACATTCATCGCTACACGAGTGCTGTATTCATTCTGAATTTCTTATCTATCTATCTATCTATCTCTTTATCTATCTATCTATCCATCTAAAAATACAGAAGTTATATCTTGCTATAAGGTGCATGTCTTGCTACATGGGGCAAATCTGGATGCAGGGGGCATACCTGAGTATAAGGGCATATGTGTCTGCAGTGGACCTACCTGACTATAAGGGGGCAGCATTTGTCAGGCGCTTTTGTCAGGATTCGTCCTGTTGCCAAAATGGCCTAGAAACTGCCCTGATCCTGACACTTTTCTATCATAGACGGCAGCAGTTCACAAAACCTGCTGTGTAGGACATGATGTGACACACAGCAACTCAGATGGAGTTTCCTACTTCAGGACCTAAATCCACATAATGTCCAGGGTTCCCGGGATCGGTAGCGTCTCAGCAGTCAGACCCCCCCCCCCTCTGCAATCAAACCTATAGGGCAGGGATGGGGAAACGTTGGCCCTCCAGCTGTTGCATGACTACAAATCCCATCATGCCTGGCTTTGGCTGTCCAGGAATGATGGGAATTGTAGTTGTGCAACAGCTGGAGGGCTGAAGGTTCCCCATCTCCACCTTAGGGGACCAATCTCACTAGGAGGTAGGATGGACGCTTTAAAGGGATAGTTTACCCCCCAAAAAAGCAAAAAAAACCTTTCCTATCAACTGGTCCCAGCAAGTGCCAGAGATTTGTAATCATCTTCAATTAAAAAAAAAACTCCAGTCTTCCAGTACTTATCAGCTACTGCATGTGCCTCAGGAAGTGGTGTATACTTTCCAGTCTGGCGAGCAGAAAAGGTTTCCTATAGGGATTTGCTGCTGCTCTGTGCAGTTCCTGACATGGACAGAGATGGCAGCAGAGAGCACTGTGTCAGACTGGAACAAACACCACTTCCTGCAGGGCATACATCATCTGATAAGTACTGGAAGACTTAAGATTTTTATAAAAAGTAAATTACAAATTTCTGGCATCAGCTGATTTGAAAGATATTTTTTTTTGTGAACAAACCTTTTAGGAAAACCATATAATGTATATGTAAACCCAACAGTGGCCTGAAGGGGTTAACATAAATAAATAAATGTTCTTCAACCTTTCTCCAGCTTTTGTAAAACTACAACTCCCATCATGCCCTGATAGCCTTAGGTTTTCCTTTAGAGTTTAACCCTTTCAGGACTGAAGAAGGCTGTTTGGATATTGTGGGTAGTTCTGCAACCTCTGGGGAGCTCTAGGTTGGGATCACTTACGTATCCCTGTTATGGCTATGTTCCCACACAGGATTTCTGGACAGTATTTTGCAACCAAAACCAGGAGTGGATTGAAAACACAGAAAGGCTATGTTCACACACTGCTGAAATTGAGTGGACGGCCGCCATTTAATGACAAATAATTACTGTTATTTAATATAAAAACGTCCGTTTTCTGCCATTAAATGGCGGCCATCCACTCCATTTCAGCAGTGTGTGAACAGAGCCTTTCTGTGTTTTCAATCCACTCCTGGTTTTGGTTGCAAAATACTGTCCAAAAATACTGAGCAAAAATACAGATGTATCCTCAACATCAAGAGTCAAAAGCTGATGGGTGGGAGTCAGACCACTAGGACCACCACCAATTCCAAGAACACAAGTCTCTTGACCACTGAGAGAATAAAGTGCAGCCAGCTCATGTGGTCAGTAGAGATGAGCACCGCGGGAGCATGCTCGGGTCCCATCATTCGGCATCTGATTTCCAGAGGCTGAAGAAGTTGGATGCCGCCCTAGGGAGTCCTGGAAAACATAGATACAACCTATGGTCTAGGGCTGCATCCAATTACTTCAGCCACCGGTAATCAGATGCCCAGTGGTGTAGCTATAGGGGCTGCAGTGGTCGCCATGGAGACCAGGCTGCTCTCTCTCCCTACTCAGATGTATCAGCAACTGAATAGACGGCTGGCAGGAGCCCCATGCTCCCTCTCCTGCCCCCGGGACTCCTGCTCTGTGTAATACACATCTGACATTGTACAGTGGGTGACATGGCTAATAGACTGCAGTGCAATGTGCTCCAACCTAAAACAACAACTTCCATCTTGACAACCTGACAACGTGCCCGGGCATGCTCATGACATCACTATGACAAGCAGTGACATCACGTAAGTGACATAATAGGTGATGTCATCCAAGGGCCCTATAAGAGAAGGTGCAGAGCCCCAGATTCTCTGTTCTTAGGGACTCACTAGCGATCACACTGTTGGTATTACCTTGCTTTCTGCCTGTGTATACTGACAGTTATTTCTAGTGTTTTTTCGTCAATCCATGGAGAGAGAGGAGAGGATTGAGAGGGAGCTTGCCATTTTTGGCAACCTCCTTTACTATTTGGTTCCAATCCTGGTGGGCTGTCTTTCCACCAGACAACCACTCAGCATGATTGAACCCTTCTTCAACCCGCTGAGCTGGGGCAATTCCATCAGCGACCCGCTCAGCTGGGAGAACATCACCTCGGGCCTGCAGTGGCCAAACAGCACCATCACAGACCAGACCAGCTGTAAGATTACCCCCAACCTGCAGAGGCCCAATTACACCACCAGAAACCTGCAGCGTCCAAACACCACCATTGGAGACCTGCCCGACTGTGAGCTCATGTCCATCACCAGTCATGTCCAGAGTGCAGCAACCGCCTTTACTGACCTGCTCAGCTGGTTATCTGCTGTAAGTGATGTGCTCAGCTGGCTATCCACCACCAGCCGTCTGCTGAGCAGGACTTTCAGTAACAGCGCCTTGCTGACCTGGATAACAGCTGCTGTAGAGCGAGTGAGCGTGATCACCACCACCTGTGATTTCGTCAACTGGATCTACAGCACCAGAGACCTGATCGCCTGGACCACCACCCTCACCCGCAGCAGCTTCCTGGAGATCTGGAACACCACAGCCACCTGGATGACCACCACTACCGCCGGTGAGCTGATAACGTGGATGTCTGCCATCACCACCAGCGATCTACAAGCCATCCTGAGCAGCATAAGTGAGAAGCTGGTGTGGGTTGCCACAACCCTCCAGCTACTCACTTTGGTGACCAGCCGCTGCAACAGGTGTGTTTGGCTGATAACTGTGAGTGAGGCGTTATCCTGGATGAACACCACCAGCAGGATGCTGATCGGCGCCCTACGGAGCATCAGACTAATCCTGCGATGCTTCAGCAGCACCGAAGAGCTAAGGAAATGCCTGGCCATCATTTCCAAGGAAGTGCTCGGCGGCTTCCCCACCACCACGAGTACACCACGCTCCGAGGGACATCCCTACCGCCGACAGCGAATTATTTAAAATAATCGGACAACATCATCAGGGGCCTGCAGTGGCTGAACAGTTACATCAGAGAGCAGCCCAGCTGGAAGATTACCACAAACCTGCAGAGACCAAATTCCACCACCATCAACCTGCAGCGTAGCAACTCCAGCACCATCGAAATGCAGAGTCCAAACAACACCATTGGAGACCTGCACAACTGGAATATGACCACCTGTGACCTCATTTCCATCACCAGCCATCTCCAAAGTGCAGCAACCACCTTCACTGACCTGCTTAGCTGGATATCCACCACAAGCCGCCTGCTGAGCTGAACTTTCACTAATAGTGACCTGCTGACCTGGATCACAGCTGCTGTAGAGCCAGTGAGTGTGATCACCACTGCCTGTGATTTCATCACCTGGATCTGCAGCACAAGAGATCTAATCATCTGGACCACCACCCTCACCAGCTTCCTGGAGATCTGGATGACCACAGCCACCTGGATCACCACTACTACTACGGTGAGCGGATCACGTGGATTTCCACCATCAGCATCAGCGATCTGCAAGCAATCACAGCGAGTGCGACATTGTCCTGGACTACAACCACCAGCAGGATGCTGATCGGCTTCCTACAGAGCATCAGACTGATCCTGCGATGTTTCACCAGTACCGAGGAGCTGAGGAAATGCCTGGCCATGATCTCCAAGAAAGTGCTCAGCGACTTCCCCGCCGCCACCACCACAGCACGCTCCGAGGGACATCCCGACCGCCGACAGCGAATGATTTAAAAACTTAAATAAATGTGGTTTTTTTTGCAAAAAATGTGTTCTTCTTGTTAAGAAAATAGACATAGGGGGAATTTATTATAAACCAGAATTTTATATGTCACTATACATTGGAGCAAGGCGTCCAAGGGTGTAAGTGTGTAAAAATTATAATGTGGGACACTAAAAACTCCATACACCACCTCTCTTACACTGTACCTGTCAGCTCTGCCCCCCCAAAGATGGCCGCTCTGCCGTACTCACCGTTATTGTGTGAGGTGAGGAGGAAAGGGGAACTACAACCATGGTGGACGGCACACAGGAGCGCCCCCTGCTGGTCACTCTCCTCCAGCTCTTCTCTCTGCCACTGGCTGTAGGACTATACGCTGCCAAGACAAAAACACCCGTTGGGGTCTCGGTAGATTTATCACACAGCGTCCTTGTTTCCAGATAGTAACCAATCACAGCTCAGCTTTCACGTATTATTTGCCCTGGTAAAGTGAAAGGGGAGCTGTGATTGGTTGCTATGGGCTACTAAGGGAAATGTATTGTGCTGTTTTATAGCAAGAGGCCCATAGCAACCAATCACAGTTCAGCTTTCACATATTATTTGCCCTGGTAAAGTGAAAGGGGAGCTGTGGTTGGTTGCTACAGGCTCCTAAGGGAAATGTATTGTGCTGTTTTATAGCAAGAGACCCATAACAACCAATCACAGCTCAGCTTTCATTTCTCACATTGCTCTGGGAACATGAAAGCTGAGCTGTGATTGGTTGCTATGGGCTTACAATTAGAAAGCTTAAAGAGGACCTGTAACCCACCGTGTCGGGGTGACAGGCTCCCGACCCCCTGTTAGATCCCCCTATACTCACCTGATCCCGCCGGGTCTCGCTTCCTGATCTGGTCGGGTCACGGAGATATCAGCTCCCGAAGCCCGGCGCGCGCGCTCACAGGAGAGTCCGATGCCCATAGAGAATGATGGAGCATCGGACTCCCCATTCATTCTCTATGAGCATCGGACTCTCCTGTGAGCGCGCGCGCCGGGCTTAGGGAGCTGATATCTCCGTGACCCGACTGGATCAAGAAGCGGGACCCGGCGGGATCAGGTGAGTATAGGGGGCTGTAACGGGGGGTCAGGAGCCTGTCACCCCAGCACGAGGGGTGACCTCCTTTTTTTTTTGTAAACTGTTTATTTATAAGATTTTTCCATTATTATAAAAATAACAAGACCACCAGGGTATCTCGAGCACATACCAATACATTGCAGCAGTATACATCCACACCATTTTAAAACAGCCACCTGCGAAAGTTCCACAGTGATAGGGTTCCTCAGTGTTTCCAAGAAGATTGGAACTGGAAGAGACGCAGGGCCTTGTGTAGGAAGATTGCACATCAAATTCTAGCATACAATAAGTATAGCATGGTATCCAATCGGCATGTCTCGAGTAGGCCTCAACTATGAACATTAAACTGTAACCAAACACACAAAACCAAAAAACTTGGGGTAACACATTAGGGTGGGGGGAAGGGGTCTAGTGTACAGAGCGTCCCATGGATCCCAGATCTGGTTAAATTTCTCGACTGTGTTTTTGTTGAGGACAGAGAGGTACTCCATTCTCCTTACATCCAGCAGCTTATTTATAAATGCCTGTCGTGGGGAGGATGCCGTGGACCTCCAGGCTGCCGCTATGACACACTTTGCTGCAGTCAAAATATGTAACAGAAGCCGAGAGAAGTTTTTACCAAGGGTCTTAGGGGGGATGTTCAAGAGATATATATACCGACGGGTCAAGCGGGATGTCTGTCCCAAGTACAGCTCGAACCACCTCTATTACCTCCCTCCAGTAATGTTGTAACCTCTGGCGTTCCCAAAAGACATGGAACAGGGTACCTCTCTGCGTCTCACATCGCCAACAAGTGTCTGGGATTTCCCTTGAGGTAGGTCCTTGATGACCTCCGTCAATTCCTCTAACGTGAAGGGGGCGTTAAGCACCTGCAGGTCCGCAGTCTGAAGCCTGGGTAAGTGACAGGAGTCCAGAAAGGAGGTCAGTCTCTGGGAACGTAATGTCGGGTCATCGGGAAGGAAAGAGAGGAGAGAGTATAGCTTACTGTAATAGTTAGCAAAGAGCAAAGCTATGCGCTTCGGGTCATATTCCAGGGTCCCCTTTTCATCCTTGAGTGCGTAGGGATTTGCCGAGGCCGCATTATCCCTGACTTGGGAGGCCAACAATGAATGGGCCTTATTGGCCTTCTCATAGTAAGTATGTTTAGTATATTGTAGGAGGCGATCAATTTTAAGAACAGCCAAATCCTTCAGTGCAGTACGGGCCTCCACTAATTGGTGGAGGATCCGTACCGACGGAGAGGACGGGGTGACCTCCTTTAAGTGTACAAACACACACAGCGTATACGCAGCAGATGCGCAGCAGATTTGATACTGTGTTCAGTTATTCAGATCTAATCTGCTGCGTATCTTCTGCGCATACGGTGTGTGTGTTTGTACCCTAAAGAGAACCTATCATATTACAGCGCCCCCCACGCAGTGCAGGATACAGGCACAGAAAGCAGCTTCCCTGTGCTGCATCCTCAGCTCACAGCCGGCCCGCAGAGGAAGGGATTCATTGCTTTAACCCTTCATGTTGCTCTAATAGCTCCTCCCACCACTGGCCCAGTACAACAGATCTGCTTATTAGTTTATGCAGTAAAAAGATCTGGAATCGTTGCGGTGCGGCTGATCCATAGGTACGCAGCACTTATACTTTCTCTTTCAGCTCACAGGCGGCCCAAAGAGGAAGGGTTAAAGCAATGACTTCCCTCCTCTGCAGGCGGCTGACAGATGAGGCGACAGGCACAGGGGAGCTGCTTATTGTACCCTGTGCCTGTATCCTGCACTGCATCCCTCCCAGCAAGGAGGGGGGGCACTTAATCCCCCCTTCCCTGCTGTTATAGGTGTACTGTGAGATCAGTCTGGCCCCCAGGCGGTTAATTGGGGATCCAAAGTATCCTAGCTTAACCCCCTGGTGGCTAGATTTTTCAGTATGTCACCCAAAAGGTTAAAGAAAAATTCCATCCACCCCCCTAAAAAATAAAAACTACTTGCACATTCTGGCTATGTTCACACTACGTATATTTGAGGCTGTATTTGGTCCTCAAGTCAGATTCTCATAGCAACCAAAACCAGGAGTGGATTGAAAACACAGAAAGGCTCTGTTCACATAATGTTGTAATTGAGTGGATGGCCATCATTTAATGGCAAATATTTGCTGTTATTTTAAAACAACAGCTGTTATATTGAAATAATGGCCGTTATTTACCGTTATATGACGGCCATCCACTCAGTTTCAACATTGTGTGAACAGATCCTTTCTGTGTTTTCAATCCACTCCTGGTTTTGGTTGCTATGAGGCCTGAAATATACAGCCTCAAATATACGTAGTGTGAACCCCCCCCCCCCCCCCCCCCCCGGGTGCGTTCACACCTACAGGATCTGCAGCTGATTTTCTGCAGCAGATTTCAGTTAAATAACTGGGAGGGTAGAAGAGTCACTGCGAAGAAGCTTATATACAAGTCACATCATCCCGGTGCTTTCCCTCCTTCCCCCACACTAAGTTCCGGGCTGTTGTGTGTGCAGTGCGGCACACATGACAGATCCCCGATGTGAGCAGAATACAAGTAACCCGGGATCTCCTGGGTGAATAACTGCAGTGGTACAGGATGGAGGAGGGACCTGCATCACCGCTCTGCCAGCCCCGCTCTTCCTGTTGTACACCTCCCATACGCCCCGTACCCGCTCAGGCTGGTGGAGCTTGTGTGGTAGTGTCCTCCTTCCGCGCCTTATGATCAAAATCTACACCTGCTGGAAGCAGGTGTAGATTTCGTATGCCGGTCACAGATTTGAGCGCCCGGCCAACCGGATTCACTAAGAAACGTGCGCCTCTTAATGAATCCTGACGGGGGAAAGGGGGCGGGGCCTAATATAAGACCACCAGCCTCCTCTCCTGACATCCTTTGTGCTGCTGTTACTTCCCCTATAAGATCAGCACACTCCTCTCCTGACATGCTCTGTGCTGCTGGGACCTCCCCTATAAGATCAGCACGCTCCTCTCCTGACATGCTCTGTGCTGCTGTGACCTCCCCTATAACATCAGCACATTCCTCTCCTGACATGCTCTGTGCTGCTGTAACCTCCCCTATAACATCAACACACTTCTCTCCTGACATGCTCTGTGCTGCTGGGACCTCCCCTATAACATCAGCACCCTCCTCTCCTGACATGCTCTGTGCTGCTGTTACCTCCCCTATAACATCAACACACTCCTCTCCTGACATGCTCTGTGCTGCTGGGACCTCTCCTATAACATCAGCACCCTCCTCTCCTGACATCCTCTGTGCTGCTGGGACCCTGTGACCTCCCCTATAAGATCAGCCCCTCCTCCTCTCCTGACATTCTCTGTGCTGCTGTGACCTCCCCTATAAGATCAGCCCCTCCTCCTCTCCTGACATTCTCTGTGCTGCTGTGACCTCTTCTATAAGATAAGCACCCTCCTCTCCTGACATCCTCTGAGACCATGTGACCTCTCCTATAGAATCAGTCCCCTCCTCTCCTGACATCCTCTGTGCTGCTGTGAACTCCCCTGTAAGATCAGCACCCTCCTCTCCTGAAATCCTCTGTGCTCCTGTGACCTTGTGATCTCCCTTCTAAGATCAGCACCCTCCTCTCCTGACATGCTCTGTGCTGCTGTGACCCTGTAATCTCCCATCTAAGATCAGCACCCTTCTCTCCTGACATCCTCTGTGCTGCTGTAAACTCTCCTATAAGACCAGCACCCTCCTCTCCTGACATCCTCTGTGCTGCTGTAAAGTCTCCTATAAGATCAGCACACTCCTCTCCTGACATCCTCTGTGCTGCTGTGACCTGTGACACAGGTTTTTTGCCTGAAATATGGATAGTAGTATCGATATTTCGGTGCATCCCTGGTCCCTCCAAAAGAGGGACACTTGGGAGGTATGGCTTCATGTAATAATCATGTAAAAAATAGAATTAAATGGACAATAAGTCTGAGAATCTTCTTTGATATCAGGTGAAGATGGGATGTTGGCTATTACAGCTGTCTGTGCATTACAGTCTTTCTATACAGAGGCTGAAGGGCCTGTATAAAAAGACTCAAACTCACCGAACTCACCAAATCAACAGCGCCTCTCGCAGCGCATCAACAGCGCCCCCCCCCCCCCCCCCCCGAGGCCCCCCTTCCCCTGAGATGATGTAACATTAGCCAGCACCGACCCTCTGTCCTCCCTCTAGAGCAGGGTGCCGCAGGTTGAGGGGGTACGGCAGGAGGCATCAGGGACCAGGAGAGGACTATGAAGAAGTTATGTGACCAGGCCCTTGTCATCAGAACCATTTTACTTTTATGGGACTCCTATTACGAGAACCGAATTGATGTTAGACGCTGGACTCTGATTATTGGAGCTGTGTTCATAATTGTTTATCCAACATATTCTCGAAGATTTCTTGATAAGCTGTTGCCTGACTGTAGTGCCTTACGTAGTTATCCATTGTTATATTATTATTGTTTATTCATTTTTTTGTATATGGATGTACTACTTGTGGTCGCATGTGGAGGAGAGTCGCTGTAGGTCCGCTGTGCTTGTGGAGGTATACACATCTATTATATATACAAATAATTCTTTTTGATTCTATTGGATCTTCTGTTCTACCCTTTGGATATGAGCACCGCTACTTAAAGGGGTAGTGCACCCAAAAATGTTTTCTTTCAAATCAACTGCTGCCATGAAGTGCCAGAGATTTGTAATTTACTTCTATTAAAAAATCTCAAGCCTTCCAGTACTTATCAGCTGCTGTATGCCCAGCAGGAGTGGTATTATTTCCAGCCTGGAGAGCAGGAGAGGTTTTCTATGGGGATTTGCTCCTGCTTTGGACAGTTCCTGACATGGACAGAGGAGGCAACAGAGAGCACTGTGTCAGACAGGAAAGAAAACACCACTTCCTGCTGGACACACAGCAGCTGATAAGTACTGGAAGGCTTGAGATTTTTTTAATAGAAGTAAATTACAAATCTCTGACACTTCATGGCAGCAGTTGATTTGAAAGAAAAAATTTTTTGGCGCACTACCCCTTTAAACTTAATTTCTTGGAAGAAATGCGTGTATGTGGTGTCATCTCCGTGTGTTTAAGATATAACAAATGCCTACAATGTATGGATTTTTTTTGCAGGTGATGACTGCTTAAAAATTATACTTACGAATGTATATGGGTTGTTCAATTTATCATGAGGACGTAGTATTTGGCCATAAACTCTACCATTATGATACTATGAAATATTTATGTGGGGACAGTTTTGTGTAGCACAGTGATTAGTATATAAGCGCCGATCACCGCCGTTGCAGTATTTTGGGGACTATACACCTTATTAGTACATGGTGAATTACCTCCCTACAGGACAACCAAGTCCTGTGGGGTTGATACCACGTATGCGTATGGACTTCTTGCTTCAGCTTTAGATCTTGGTGCTGCTACTTTACTGACTAAATTTCTTGACGTGAACAAGGTTATTGTGCGTGGCGTTCTATTACTTTGTTATGAACATATATGTCATTTTTAGGGGTTAAATGAGAGGTAATTCATTGCAGCATATGTGGCGCATGTCTTGGTCCGGAACTACGCGGCCATCTTTATCACTGGTGGAACGCTGAGTGTGATGGTACGCGGTCGACGCATGCGCAGTACTTCGGTGAAGCGAGGCCATCTTTGATATGGGGAAGACTATCTGAAGGTAGCGCATGCGTAGAACTAATGTGTGCACGCCGTGAACGCCGTTTTGTGTGTGTGTGTGTCCATGAACGTGCGGCTTGTGACTCTCCTCCACATGTAAGTTATATATTTTTTCTCATGTGTACAGTATTGATGATGATTACTTATGGATATATAAGCAACCCTATACAACCAGAGCGTACCCCTGATGAAGTTCCGGGTTCGGGACGTAACGTGTAGGGTGCTTTGGACCCCACTCAGCAGACCACACTCCATGGGGTGACACCAGAGTTTATGTACCTTGGTTTCGTTAACCTTTTGACTTATTTACTTCTTTCATAAGCGTATACTATATATGCACATTGTGTATTGCACTTTGTTGATTACAGACACTTGCACTTTGGTAATTATGAGTCATTGGTTTCCTTTGTGACTTTTGTATCATTTGTTATTTATTTGTGGAGTGTGTGTTCGTATATCTTGGAACTGAGTGTGCGGAGGTAGGGACCCCATGTATTGGTTTAGGGTTCCTCCTGGATATTTCTTTGGGTATTTTCAGTGTTTTTAATGTTTTTGGGTTTGGGTAGGGTTGTTTTCTGTATGTACTAATATATTAATAAAGATGATGTTTATATATTTTTGAACATATAGTTGTGTGCCTGGTGATTTATGACATACACTTTCTCTTTTTTATATGCAATTGTGGCTTGTTTGGTATGTCACACCATGAGCACCAGTGATTTGGCTGTGCATGACCCCATCTCTGTGATATTGACCAGGAGAGGACGTTCATTTAAAAAATCAAGCCAGGGCTGAGCAGTTAGAGCACTGTCGGCTCCTGTCACACGGAGCCGACAGTGTAGTGTGTGGTGAAGTAAAGGGCTCTGTGAGAAAGCGCTGCGGCTGCCCAACTTACTGCCTGCTAACTTTCTTCTAAACCTGTGCCCAACGTAAATCAGACACGCGACTGTGTGTGGGCAGATTCGGCATTATCTGTAGCACAGGCCGTGCTTCCCCATCTGTGTGGTGACCTCTGCACAGCCTGTGTGCGTCTCCCTGTGCAGCGTCCTCTCCATGCCTATATGTGTCCCTGCTGGTAAGCCTGTCTATGTCCTCTCTCTCCTGTCTGTCCGTCTGTCTTTTTATCTCCTATCTATCTATCTATGTATCTATGTATCTCCTATCTATCCAGTGGCGTAGCGGGCGTGGTCGCTGCCGCGACCGGGCCCGCCAGGGAAGGGGGCCCACGGCCCCCCTCCCCACCCCTCTCCCAGGCCCCCGGCCGATGCTCTGCTACCTGGGGGTGTCCCCGGGATTTCCCGGCAGCACACGCACCAGGGAGCGGTGTACGCTGGGGCAATTACTTCCGGGTCAGGGAGCACGTCACTCCCCGTGCCGGAAGTAACATCCTCGGCCTACACAGCTCCCTGGTGCGTGTGCTGCCGGGCAATTCCAGGGACACCCCCAGGGAGCGGAGCATCAGCCGGGGGCCAGTCCAACTACAGAAGACCACAGAAGAAGAAATGAGAGAAGGGAGCTGCGACGGGGGAACGAGGTGTTTGGTGAGCTTTTTTTTTCTTTTTTTTTTTAATCTGCTTGACAAGAGGGGAATGTATAAGGGGACAACACAGTGGGGGCTGAGTACAGGGCAGTTTCTAGGCCATTTTGGCAACAGGGCGACTCTGAGAAAAGCGCCCCCCCCCCCCCCACACCTCCTATTAATGGGGGGGCCGCTATCAATCACTGCTGAGTGAGGTGCGAGGTCTGGGTGGGACACACACTGCAGAGCGCCCCTATATGGAACATGTGTCCTGGACTCCTGGGAGGGCTGATACTGGGGGACACCTACCGAAGGAACCAGTGAGAAGAGACACCACAGCTTCATTAAATAACAACTACAACTCTCAGAATGCCTTACACTTATGAAGCTCTCAGGGTATGCTGGAAGTTATAGCTTGTGAGATGACAACACCTTGAGGTGTCTGTTCATTTTTACTTCAACTTCCAGTATATTCTGAGGGCTGTGGACTGTCAGTACATGCTGGGAGTTGTAGTGTTTGCAGCTGTTGTAGTTGGAGGCGCATTTGTTCCGGAGCAGGCCCCTCTGAATTTACTAAGGCTGGGTTCACACTACTTTTTTGCGATGTTTTTCCAAAAAACGGATAAAAAAATGTATGGAAAAATGGATGCTCGTGTGCATTTGTTCTGATCTGTTTTTCCATTGACTTCTGTTTTTTTAACATACACAAAGACACAGTAGACTGAATTTTTGTGTACGTTAAAAAAAAAAAAAAGGATGCGTTCTGATATGACTGACAGGAAAAGAGGCTTCTAACCGACCTATTTTCCTGTCAGTCATCCTGCAGAGCTCACAGACAGGCAGAGGGCCATGACTAGTCACAGCCCAGGTGACTAGTTCCTGGCTCTCTGCTTGTTTCATGCGCCAAAATATTAGACCGTTTCAGCACCTAAATTTCTACAGAAGACATAGAACACAGGGTAAGGAAGCATTTTGGCATCTTCCGGGCACCGCTAGTAGCATTACCGGGAAAATCTAAGTTAATGATTTGCTTTATCTTTTACAAGTATATGGCACTATACATTCTTCCAGAGGAATGAAAATCCGCCTCAGGAATGGAAGAATGGAAGAATGGAGCGCCATAGACTGTAATAGAAATCAGTATAGCAGCAGATTTCACTGTGATACTCCCAGCGTGAAATTTACTGCAAATGCGGTATGTGTGGATGTACCCTTATAAACCTATGGTAAGTTTGAACCTGAACCAGAATCGGATGCTGTAGCTTTATCTTTTTTCTTTTCCAGGCTGCGTTATCAACAGCTGCACCATGCGGGTCTGGTTCTGGACCTTACTGTAAGGGTAGCTTCACACTTACCGGATTCGCAGCAGATTTCATGCTGTGAGTTGTGGGTATGTAACCCCATTGCAAATCACACTTCCAAACTCGCAGCGTGAGATCTGCTGCGAATCCGGTAAGTGTGAAGCTACCCTAAGTTGTCTCATCTGTAGTGTATATACAGACAGATCAATAGATATGTATTTACATACAATTATATATATATATATACTTGTATACTACACAGTATGGACATCACACATACATAGAACACAAACAGCACACTATACATTACATGGGATATCACACACACACAGCACACTATACATTACATGGGATATCACACACAGCACACTATACATTACATAGGATATCACACACAGCACACTATACATTACATAGGATATCACACACAGCACACTATACATTACATAGGATATCACACACAGCACACTATACATTACATAGGATATCACACACACACAGCACACTATACATTACATAGGATATCACACACACACAGCACACTATACATTACATAGGATATCACACACAGCACACTATACATTACATAGGATATCACACACAGCACACTATACATTACATAGGATATCACACACACAGCACACTATACATTACATAGGATATCACACACAGCACACTATACATTACATAGGATATCACACACAGCACACTATACATTACATAGGATATCACACACAGCACACTATACATTACATAGGATATCACACACATCACACTATACATTACATAGGATATCACACACAGCACACTATACATTACATAGGATATCACACACACACAGCACACTATACATTACATAGGATATCACACACACACAGCACACTATACATTACATAGGATATCACACACACACACACAACACACTATACATTACATAGGATATCACACACAGCACACTATACATTACATAGGATATCACACACACAGCACACTATACATTACATAGGATATCACACAGCACACTATACATTACATAGGATATCACACACAGCACACTATACATTACATAGGATATCACACACAGCACACTATACATTACATAGGATATCACACACAGCACACTATACATTACATAGGATATCACACACAGCACACTATACATTACATAGGATATCACACACAGCACACTATACATTACATAGGATATCACACACACACAGCACACTATACATTACATGGGATATCACACACAGCACACTATACATTACATAGGATATCACACACAGCACACTATACATTACATAGGATATCACACACAGCACACTATACATTACATAGGATATCACACACAGCACACTATACATTACATAGGATATCACACACAGCACACTATACATTACATAGGATATCACACACAGCACACTATACATTACATAGGATATCACACACAGCACACTATACATTATAGGATATCACACACAGCACACTATACATTACATAGAATATCACACACAGCACACTATACATTACATAGGATATCACACACACACAGCACACTATACATTACATGGGATATCACACACAGCACACTATACATTACATAGGATATCACACACAGCACACTATACATTACATAGGATATCACACACAGCACACTATACATTACATAGGATATCACACACAGCACACTATACATTACATAGGATATCACACACACAGCACACTATACATTACATAGGATATCACACACAGCACACTATACATTACATAGGATATCCCACACAGCACACTATACATTACATAGGATATCACACACAGCACACTATACATTACATAGGATATCACACACAGCACACTATACATTACATAGGATATCACACACAGCACACTATACATTACATAGGATATCACACACAGCACACTATACATTACATAGGATATCACACACAGCACACTATACATTACATAGGATATCACACACAGCACACTATACATTATAGGATATCACACACAGCACACTATACATTACATAGAATATCACACACAGCACACTATACATTACATAGGATATCACACACACAGCACACTATACATTACATAGGATATCACACACACACAACACACTATACATTACATAGGATATCACACACAGCACACTATACATTACATAGGATATCACACACACAGCACACTATACATTACATAGGATATCACACACAGCACACTATACATTACATAGGATATCACACACAGCACACTATACATTACATAGGATATCACACACAGCACACTATACATTATAGGATATCACACACACAGCACACTATACATTACATAGGATATCACACACAGCACACTATACATTACATAGGATATCACACACAGCACACTATACATTACATAGGATATCACACACAGCACACTATACATTACATAGGATATCACACACACAGCACACTATACATTACATAGGATATCACACACAGCACACTATACATTACATAGGATATCACACATACCTTTGCACATTTACACACAAATATAGTGGAGTAGTTTTTTGTAGCTGGGTGCAGTCTAGGAAGGGTTAAATCACCAGGCACAGGTCCTATGCTAATAACCCTCCCCCACCCCCTCCTCCTGACTGAAGCTGCAGAGTCTTGAGAGCTAAGGGGAAAGGATGAAAGTTAGAGGGAAGATGAGAAAGCATAGACTGTGGGGTATGAAGCTGCCCCCCCACCCAACAATCACATACACCCCAACACTGCTGATCCCCCACAGTGACCCCCCCTCTCCCCCTACAGACAGACAGCAGCACTTACATAGACGCTCTCCTCAGCTGTGTCCAGGCCGGGTCGGGGGAGGAGACGTTCTCAGACTGGAGCTGCTGCCTGTGCTGGATCATCAGCAGAGCCGCAGGGGGGAACATGGGGGAGTATGGGGGAGTCCCTGCTGCCTCCTCTATCCTCTTCCCTCTGGTCACAGGCCACAAAGGAGCCCCCAGGAGCCAGGTACTGTGTGTGGGGGCGCTCCAAAGTCCGAGCCTTGTGCAGAACATCACTGATGCTGTGTGGTGAGGGAGGGCGCCCCCTAGCTGTCAGCGCCCCGTGCACTGGCCCGGCCTGCACGGTGCTAGACACGGCCCTGGCTGAGTATACAAAAGGTAACAGCACTAACAGCCAAAAGGGCAAAAAAGATAATAAAAATTAGAGTAGTGCACGCCTCACCAGATTGAACTCAAAAAATCCGGACTCCAAACAATATAGTAAACGGAGACAGCACTTAGGTGAAGGTGAAAAAAATCGTGGCTTTATTCACACCCCTGCGACGTTTCGGCTATACACACTAGAGAAAGGCTTGAGAAAGGCTAGTGTGTATAGCCGAAACGTCGCAGGGGTGTGAATAAAGCCACGATTTTTTTCACCTTCACCTAAGTGCTGTCTCCGTTTACTATATTGAACACAGTGGGGGCATCTATATGGGGGGCAACATAAGGGAGGCATGTATAAGGGCACAGCACAGGGAGGGCATCTACAAGGGGGGTATCTATATGGGGGCATGTGTAAGGGGAAAACACAGGGGGGGGGGCAACATAAGGGGGACAACACGAGGGGGGCATCTATAAGGGGACAACACAGGGGGTCACCACAGGGGCCCTCTATGGGGGGCAACATAAGGGGGGCATCTATAAGAGGGGCAGAGGGGGACAACAAAAAGGGCATCTGTAAGGGGTGCTACACAAAGGGGGCCATCTATAAAAGGGAATACAAGAGATGGGCAGTCTGTAAGGGACACTACACAGAGGGGGGCATCTATAAGGGGGACTACACTGAGAGGGGCTCACAAGGAGATGCACATGGGGCCATCTCTACACAGAGGGGCACATATACTGTAAGGGGGTCACATAGAGTCAGCCTACCCACTAAATGAGGGTGTAAAGGGGCCAATACAGATTTGCAGTGTGTAGAGAGATGAGGATGGTGATAGAGTGAGGAGACTAATATGTCTGTCTGGCAGATTCTGTGGATTCGTGGCTCTGAGAAGTTCTCATAACGGCCCAGGACAGATGGAGAAGATGAGGAAAAGGAAAGAACTCCGATCAGAGAAGACGTCCCCTGTGAGTCACCTGATATACTGTAACTGCACTGTGATGTATATGGTGTATAGACCCTGTGTAGAGCTGGGGCCACCTCTATATGACTGGATGAGGTGATGGTGATCTGTGTACAGTGGTTGTTGTTCATTAGCAGCAGTGACATTAGTCAGTATGTGGCAGTGTTAGTCAGTATGTGATGGGATTATTTGTTACTTGTAATCTGGTACAGTATATTATTGGATTCAGTATACAGGTTGTGGTCAGTAACAATATTGTGGTGATGGTTGTGGTGGCAATATTTGCCCCTTGTATACTGGTTGGTATTATTGGTCAGTATACAGGATTTGGTCTGTAACAGTATGGCGGTAATATGTATGGTGATATTTCCGTCCTATATACTGGTATTATTGGTAATATTGGTCTTGATATATCTATCTCCTATCTATCTATCTATCTATCTATCTCCTATCTATCTATCTCCTATCTATCTATCTCCTATCTATCTATCTATCTATCTATCTATCTATCTATCTATCTATCTATCTATATCTATCGCATCGCTTGATCATGGAAGGGGGGGCCCAAGTTGAACTCTTGCACCAGGGCCCAAGGGACATTAGCTACGCCCCTGTATCTATCTGTCTGTCTGTCTGTCTGTCTATCTATCTATCTATCTATCTATCTATCTATCTATCTATGTATCTAGCATGTCTTGCTACATGGGGCAAATCTGGATGCAGGGGGCATACCTGAGTATAAGGGCATATGTGTCTGCAGTGGACCTACCTGACTATTAGGGGACAGCAGGGAACATTATTATTTTATGGGGGTACAGCAGGAGATCATACGTACAGGGGGAAACCCACACACCTACTTACGCGTGGTGACCCCAAACAGTGCAATTTCTACTGTATGAGACCCTATACAAGGGAAAAGGGAAGGAAGTTGAAAGAAAAGTGTAAGGGGGGGGGGGGGGGGGGGGGGGGGGGGAATGAGGGCGCTTTTGTCAGGATTCGTCCTGTTGCCAAAATGGCCTAGAAACTGCCCTGACACTTTTCTATCATAGACGGCAGCAGTTCACAAAACCTGCTGTGTAGGACATGATGTGACACACAGCAACTCAGATGGAGTTTCCTACTTCAGGACCTAAATCCACATTATCTTCAGGATTCCCGGGATCGGTAGCGTCTCAGCAGTCAGACCCCCCCCCCCCCCTTCTGCAATCAAACCTATAGGGCAGGGATGGGCTAACGTTGGCCCTCCAGCTGTTGCATGACTACAAATCCCATCATGCCTGGCTTTGGCTGTCCAGGAATGATGGGAATTGTAGTTGTGCAACAGCTGGAGGGCTGAAGGTTCCCCATCTCCACCTTAGGGGACCAATCTCACTAGGAGGTAGGATGGACGCTTTAAAGGGATAGTTTACCCCCAAAAAAGCAAAAAAAACCTTTCCTATCAACTGGTCCCAGCAACTGCCAGAGATTTGTAATCATCTTCAATTAAAAAAAAACTCCAGTCTTCCAGTACTTATCAGCTACTGCATGTGCCTCAGGAAGTGGTGTATACTTTCCAGTCTGGCGAGCAGAAAAGGTTTCCTATAGGGATTTGCTGCTGCTCTGTGCAGTTCCTGACATGGACAGAGATGGCAGCAGAGAGCACTGTGTCAGACTGGAACAAACACCACTTCCTGCAGGGCATACATCAGCTGATAAGTACTGGAAGACTTGAGATTTTTATAAAAAGTAAATTACAAATTTCTGGCATCAGCTGATTTGAAAGATATTTTTTTTTGTGAACAAACCTTTTAGGAAAACCATATAATGTATATGTAAACCCAACAGTGGCCTAAGGGGTTAACATGAATAAATAAATGTTCTCCAACCTGTCTCCAGCTTTTGTAAAACTACAACTCCCATCATGCCCTGATAGCCTTAGGTTTTCCTTTAGAGTTTAACCCTTTCAGGACTGAAGAAGGCTGTTTGGATATTGTGGGTAGTTCTGCAACCTCTGGGGAGCTCTAGGTTGGGATCACTTACGTATCCCTGTTATGGCTATGTTCACACACAGGATTTCTGGACAATATTTGGCAACCAAAACCAGGAGTGGATTAAAAACACAGAAAGGCTATGTTCACACACTGCTGAAATTGAGTGGATGGCCGCCATTTAAGGACAAATAATTTTTATTTAATATAAAAACGTCCGTTATCTGCCATTAAATGGCGGCCATCCACTCCATTTCAGCAGTGTGTGAACAGAGCCTTTCTGTGTTTTCAATCCACTCCTGGTTTTGGTTGCAAAATACTGTCCAAAAATACTGAGCAAAAATACAGGTGTATCCTCAACATCAAGAGTCAAAAGCTGATGGGTGGGAGTCTGACCACTAGGACCACCACCAATTCCAAGAACACAAGTCTCTTGACCACTGAGAGAATAAAGTGCAGCCAGCTTATGTGGTCAGTAGAGATGAGCACCGCTGGAGCATGCTCGGGTCCCATCATCCGGCATCTGATTACCAGAGGCTAAAGAAGTTGGATGCCGCCCTAGGGAGTCCTGGAAAACATAGATATAACCTATGGTCTAGGGCTGCATCCAATTACTTCTGCCACCAGTAATCAGATGCCCAGTGGTGTAGCTATAGGGGTTGCAGCGGTCGCCATGGAGACCAGGCTGCTCTCTCTCCCTACTCAGATGTATCAGCAACTGAATAGACGGCTGGCAGGAGCCCCATGCTCCCTCTCCTGCCCCCGGGACTCCTGCTCTGTGTAATACATATCTGACATTGTACAGTGGGTGACATGGCTAATAGACTGCAGTGCAATGTGCAACAACCTAAAACAACAACTTCCATCTTGACAACCTGACAACGTGCCCGGGCATGCTCATGACATCACTATGACAAGCAGTGACATCACGTAAGTGACATAATTGGTGATGTCATGCAAGGGCCCTATAAAAGAAGGTGCCGAGCCCCAGATTCTCTGTTCTTAGGGACTCACTAGCGATCACACTGTTGGTATTACCTTGCTTTCTGCCTGTGTATACTGACAGTTATTTCTAGTGTTTTTTCGTCAATCCATGGAGAGAGAGGAGAGGATTGAGAGGGAGCTTGCCATTTTTGGCAACCTCCTTTACTATTTGGTTCCAATCCTGGTGGGCTGTCTTTCCACCAGACAACCACTCAGCATGATTGAACCCTTCTTCAACCCGCTGAGCTGGGGCAATTCCATCAGCGACCCGCTCAGCTGGGAGAACATCACCATCACAGACCAGACCAGCTGTAAGATTCCCCCCAACCTGCAGAGGCCCAATTACACCACCAGAAACCTGCAGCGTCCAAACACCACCATTGGAGACCTGCCCGACTGTGAGCTCATGTCCATCACCAGTCATGTCCAGAGTGCAGCAACCGCCTTTACTGACCTGCTCAGCTGGTTATCTGCTGTAAGTGATGTGCTCAGCTGGCTATCCACCACCAGCCGTCTGCTGAGCAGGACTTTCAGTAACAGCGCCTTGCTGACCTGGATAACAGCTGCTGTAGAGCGAGTGAGCGTGATCACCACCACCTGTGATTTCGTCAACTGGATCTACAGCACCAGAGACCTGATCGCCTGGACCACCACCCTCACCCGCAGCAGCTTCCTGGAGAGCTGGAACACCACAGCCACCTGGATCACCACCACTACCGCCGGTGAGCTGATAACGTGGATGTCTGCCATCACCACCAGCGATCTACAAGCCATCCTGAGCAGCATAAGTGAGAAGCTGGTGTGGGTTGCCACAACCCTCCAGCTACTCACTTTGGTGACCAGCCGCTGCAACAGGTGTGCTTGGCTGATAACTGTGAGTGAGGCGTTATCCTGGATGAACACCACCAGCAGGATGCTGATCGGCGCCCTACGGAGCATCAGACTAATCCTGCGATGCTTCAGCAGCACCGAGGAGCTAAGGAAATGCCTGGCCATCATTTCCAAGGAAGTGCTCGGCAGCTTCCCCACCACCACCAGTACACCACGCTCCGAGGGACATCCCTACCGCCGACAGCGAATTATTTAAAATAATCGGACAACATAATCAGGGGCCTGCAGTGGCTGAACAGTTACATCAGAGAGCAGCCCAGCTGGAAGATTACCACAAACCTGCAGAGACCAAATTCCACCACCATCAACCTGCAGCGTAGCAACTCCAGCACCATCAAAATGCAGAGCCCAAACAACACCATTGGAGACCTGCCCAACTGGAATATGACCACCTGTGACCTCATTTCCATCACCAGCCATCTCCAAAGTGCAGCAACCACCTTCAATGACCTGCTTAGCTGGATATCCACCACAAGCCGCCTGCTGAGCTGAACTTTCACTAATAGTGACCTGCTGACCTGGATCACAGCTGCTGTAGAGCCAGTGAGTGTGATCACCACCGCCTGTGATTTCATCACCTGGATCTGCAGCACAAGAGATCTGATCATCTGGACCACCACCCTCACCAGCTTCCTGGAGATCTGGATGACCACAGCCACCTGGATCACCACTACTACTGCCGGTGAGCGGATCACGTGGATTTCCACCATCAGCACCAGCGATCTGCAAGCAATCAAAGCGAGTGCGACATTGTCCTGGACTACAACCACCAGCAGGATGCTGATCGGCTTCCTACAGAGCATCAGACTGATCCTGCGATGCTTCACCAGTACCGAGGAGCTGAGGAAATGCCTGGCCATCATCTCCAAGAAAGTGCTCAGCGGCTTCCCCGCCGCCACCACCACAGCACGCTCCGAGGGACATCCCGACCGCCGACAGCAAATGATTCAAAAACTTAAATAAATGTGTTTTTTTTGCAAAAAATGTGTTCTTCTTGTTAAGAAAATAGACATAGGGGGAATTTATTATAAACCAGAATTTTATATGTCACTATACATTGGAGCACGGCGTCCAAGGGTGTAAGTGTGTAATAATGATAATGTGGGACACTAAAAACACCATACACCACCTCTCTTACACTGTACCTGTCAGCTCTGCCCCCCCCCCCCCCCCAAAGATGGCCGCTCTGCCGTACTCACCGTTATTGTGTGAGGTGAGGAGGAAAGGGGAACTACAACCATGGTGGACGGCACACAGGAGCGCCCCCTGCTGGTCACTCTCCTCCAGCTCTTCCCTCTGCCACTGGCTGTAGGACTATACGCTGCCAAGACAAAAACACCCGTTGGGGTCTCGGTAGATTTATCACACAGCGTCCTTGTTTCCAGATAGTAACCAATCACAGCTCAGCTTTCACGTATTATTTGCCCTGGTAAAGTGAAAGGGGAGCTGTGATTGGTTGCTATGGGCTACTAAGGGAAATGCATTGTGCTGTTTTATAGCAAGAGGCCCATAGCAACCAATCACAGTTCAGCTTTCACATATTATTTGCCCTGGTAAAGTGAAAGGGGAGCTGTGATTGGTTGCTACGGGCTACTAAGGGAAATGTATTGTGCTGTTTTATAGCAAGAGACCCATAACAACCAATCACAGCTCAGCTTTCATTTCTCACATTGCTCTGGGAACATGAAAGCTGAGCTGTGATTGGTTGCTATGGGCTTACAATTAGAAAGCTTAAAGAGGACCTGTAACCCACCGTGCCGGGGTGACAGGCTTCCAACCCCCTGTTAGATCCCCCTATACTCACCTGATCCCGCCGGGTCTCGCTTCCTGATCCGGTCGGGTCACGGAGATATCAGCTCCCGAAGCCCGGCGCGCGCGCTCACAGGAGAGTCCGATGCCCATAGAGAATGACGGAGCATCGGACTCCCCATTCATTCTCTATGAGCATCGGACTCTCCTGTGAGCGCGCACGCAAGGCTTCGGGAGCTGATATCTCCGTGACCCGACCGGATCAGGAAGCGGGACCCGGCGGGATCAGGTGAGTATAGGGGGCTGTAACGGGGGGTCAGGAGCCTGTCACCCCAGCACGAGGGGTGAGCTCCTTTTTTTCTTTGTAAACTGTTTATTTATAAGATTTTTCCATTATTATAACAATAACAAGACCACCAGGGTATCTCGAGCACATACCAATACATTGCAGCAGTATACATCCACACCATTTTAAAACAGCCACCTGCGAAAGTTCCACAGTGATAGGGTTCCTCAGTGTTTCCAAGAAGATCGGAACTGGAAGAGACGCAGGGCCTTGTGTAGGAAGATTGCACATCAAATTCTAGCATACAATAAGTATAGCATGGTATCCAATAGGCATGTCTCGAGTAGGCCTCAACTATGAACATTAAACTGTAACCAAACACACAAAACCAAAAAACTTGGAGTAACACATTAGGGTGGGGGGAAGGGGTCTAGTGTACAGAGCGTCCCATGGATCCCAGATCTGGTTAAATTTCTCGACTGTGTTTTTGTTGAGGGCAGAGAGGTACTCCATTCTCCTTACATCCAGCAGCTTATTTATAAATCCCTGTCGTTGGGGGGATGCCGTGGACCTCCAGGCTGCCGCTATGACACACTTTGCTGCAGTCAAAATATGTAACAGAAGCCGAGAGGAGTTTTTACCAAGGGTCTTAGGGGGGATGTTCAAGAGATATACCGACGGGTCAAGCGGGATGTCTGTCCCAAGTACAGCTCGAACCACCTCTTTTACCTCCCTCCAGTAATGTTGTAACCTCTCGCATTCCCAAAAGACATGGAACAGGGTACCTCTCTGCGTCTCACATCGCCAACAAGTGTCTGCCACCTGAGGGAACTGCTTGTGCAATAGGTCTGGGGTATGGTACCAGTGCATCAAAATCTTATACTGATTCTCTTTGTAACTAACACATTGGGATGACTTCGATGCCTGCGACCACACCACCTGCCACACCTCATAAGGCAGCTCTCTGTGTAAGTATGATTCCCATTTGGTCATATAGGAGAATTTGATGGGCTCTGCGTCAGGCGACCGAGTAAGCATGTCATAAATGGATGTGATTAAGCCACTGCTGGAAGCACTTGTCTTGCATAGCCATTCAAATGGGGAGGGTTTGGGGAACCTATCCGTCGGACACACTATCGCCTTATATTGAGCTATAGCTTCATAGAAGCCAAATGCTCGGAGGGGGGAGACAAAATTTTTCCCTGAGTTTCTGGAAGGGGAGGAGAGACCTCTGGAGGGGGTCCACCACATCCGCGTAGTGAAATAATTTTGCTTGCAACCAAGGGCCTATCTCCTCCGCCAGCATACTCAGCGGATAGATGGGTTATATAGGAAAGAGGACAGGAGAGAGTGTGGTGTTTTGAGGGATGATAAAGTGTTTGTCTCCTCCCAGACCCGGATCGTCAGGCGCATGGGACCCAGCAGATCCCTCTCAGTGGTAGGTTGCACAGGGTTACATAGAAGGCTACTAGTGTGATGAGGGGCTAGCCAAAGCCGTTCAAGGAACATCCATTTTGTGTAAGGGAGCAGGGAGGACCATGCTGGTATGCGTCTAAGGTGGACCGCCCAGTAATATTTCTGTAAATCAAGCACCCCGAGCCCTCCTGCAATTGGCGGAGGATCCGTACCGACGGAGAGGACGGGGTGACCTCCTTTTAAGTATACAAACACACACAGCGTATACGCAGCAGATACGCAGCAGATTTGATACTGTGTTCAGTTATTCAGATCTAATCTGCTGCGTATACGCTGTGTGTGTTTGTACCCTAAAGAGAACCTATCACATTACAGCGCCCCCCACGCAGTGCAGGATACAGGCACAGAAAGCTGCATCCTCAGCTCACAGCCGGCCCGCAGAGGAAGGGATTCATTGCTTTAACCCTTCATGTTGCTCTAATAGCTCCTCCCACCACTGGCCCAGTACAACAGATCTGCTTATTAGTTTATGCAGTAAAGAGATCTGGAATCGGTGCGGTGTGGCTGATCCATAGGTACGCAGCTCTTATACTTTCTCTTTCAGCTCACAGGCGGCCCAAAGAGGTAGGGTTAAAGCAATGACTTCCCTCCTCTGCGGGCGGCTGTGAGATGAGGCGACAGGCACAGGGGAGCTGCTTATTGTACCCTGTGCCTGTATCCTGCACTGCATCCCTCCCAGCAAGGAGGGGGGGGGCACTTAATCCCCCCTTCCCTGCTGTTATAGGTGCACTGTGAGATCAGTCTGGCCCCCAGGCGGTTAATTGGGGATGCAAAGTATCCTAGCTTAACCCCCTGGTGGCTAGATTTTTCAGTATGTCACCCAAAAGGTTAAAGAAAAATTCCATCCACCCCCCTAAAAAATAAAAACTACTTGCACATTAAAGGGGTTATCAAGCGCTACAAAAACATGACCACTTTCCCCCTACTGTTGTCTCCAGTTCAGGTGCGGTTTGCAATTATTCCATTTACTTCAATAGAACTGAGTTTCAAAACCCCACCCAATCTGGAGACAACAGTAGGGGGAAAGTGGCCATGTTTTTGTAGCGCTGGATAACCCCTTTAAGGACTCAGTAGTGGCTTCCTTTCTGTCTATTTTATGCCCAGTCTGGCTGCTGTCACCGCCCACCACACACTGATATCTTACAGCTGATTCCTGCAGCTTGTTCTTCCTATTTAAATACTTGTCAGTGCCTACAACTCCCAGCATGCCTCACTACACTCAAGTCTCCCTCCCACTTCAATCTCCACCCACTCTTCGCCCTCTATCCCTAGCTATTCTTACTTCCCTGCCTCCCTGTACCTAGTTGTGGAATAGTGAAGAAATACTACTACTACCATCATGCCTTTTAATTGGCATAAGATGGTGGTTGTAGTTATGCAAACCTGAGAGCCACAGTTTGTAGCTCTGCAAGCTGTGACTTTCCAGTTTGCATAACTTTTACTACCTGTGTACCTGGTACTGATCTGGCAGGTCCACCACTCCGCGGGCACAGCCTTAGTTTAGGACTGGCGTCCAGGGAGTGGGGACACATAAGAAGTTACTGTGTTGCCCATGCTGAATCTCCCCTGAGGCTGCGGTGATGGACACCACAGACAGCCAGGCTCTTCTCCATGTGCTCGGAGGTCTCCTATCCATCACAGGCTCACAGAAATGGAGTGCTGGCTACATGGCTACCAGTAAAGAGGGCCACCACTGCTAGGACAGCCGGGTCAGCAGGAGCCGCATCCTCTTCTTCCAGCAGCGGCTGCACATAGGATAGCAGCTCTGGCGAGAGTAGAGGGAGGGTGGAAGAGTCACCGGGATGAAGCTTATATACAGGTCACATCATCCCGGTGCTTTCCCTCCTTCCCCCACACTAAGTTCCGGGCTGTTGTGTGTGCAGTGCGGCACACATGACAGATCCCCGATGTGAGCAGAATACAAGTAACCCGGGATCTCCTGGGTGAATAACTGCACTGGTACAAGATGGAGGAGGGACCTGCATCGCCGTGCTACCAGCCCCGTTCTTCCTGTCGTACTCCTCCCGTACACCGCGCTCCCCGATGGGAGGGCTGGTGGAGCTTGTGTGGTAGTGTCCTCCTTCCGCGCCTCATGATCAAAATCTACACCTGCTGGAAGCAGGTGTAGATGTCGTATGTCGGTCACAGATTTGAGCGCCCGGCCAACCGGATTCACTAAGAGGCTTGCGCCTCTTAATGAATCCTGATGGGGGAAAGGGGGCGGGGCCTAATAAAAGACCATCACCCTCCTCTCCTGAAATCCTTTGTGCTGCTGTTACTTCCCCTATAAGATCAGCACGCTCCTTTCCTGACATCCTCTCTGCTGCTGGGACCTCCCCTATAAGATCAGCACACTCCTCTCCTGACATGCTCTGTGCTGCTGTGACCTCCCCTATAACATCAGCACACTCCTCTCCTGACATGCTCTGTGCTGCTGTTACCTCCCCTATAACATCAACACACTCCTCTCCTGACATGCTCTGTGCTGCTGGGACCTCTCCTATAACATCAGCACCCTCCTCTCCTGACATCCTCTGTGCTGCTGGGACCCTGTGACCTCCCCTATAAGATCAGCCCCTCCTCCTCTCCTGACATTCTCTGTGCTGCTGTGACCTCTTCTATAAGATAAGCACCCTCCTCTCCTGACATCCTCTGAGACCATGTGACCACTCCTATAGAATCAGTCCCCTCCTCTCCTGACATCCTCTGTGCTGTTGTGACCTCCCCTGTAAGATCAGCACCCTCCTCTCCTGACATCCTCTGTGCTGCTATGACCTTGTGATCTCCCTTCTAAGATCAGCACCCTCCTCTCCTGACATGCTCTGTGCTGCTGTGACCCTGTGACCTCCCCTCTAAGATCAGCACCCTCCTCTCCTGACATCCTCTGTGCTGCTGTGACCCTGTGACCTCTCCTATAAGATCAGCACCTTCCTCTCCTGACATCCTCTGTGCTGCTGTAAACTCTCCTATAAGATCAGCACCCTCCTCTCCTGACATCGTCTGTGCTGCTGTAAAGTCTCCTATAAGATAAGCACCCTCCTCTTCTGACATCCTCTGTGCTGCTGTGACCTCCCCTATAAGATCAGCACCCTCCTCTCCTGACATCCTCTGTGCTGCTGTGACCTGTGACACAGGTTTTTTGCCTGAAATATGGATAGTAGTATCGATATTTCGGTGCATCGTGCATCCCTGGTCCCTCCAAAAGAGGGACACTTGGGAGGTATGGCTTCATGTAATAATCATGTAATAAATAGCATTTAATGGACAATAAGTCTGAGAATCTTCTTTGATATCAGGTGAAGATGGGATGTTGGCTATTACAGCTGTCTGTGCATTACAGTCTTTTTATACAGAGGCTGAAGGGCCAAAGGGGCAATAATACAAGGCCTGGCCTTACTGTATGGGGTGTGATCCTGCTCTATAGACATGTCACTAATACTGTCACATGCAGCCTCACATACCTGTATGTGAGGCCATGCAGCCTCACATACAGCAAACCACCAGGCTCTGTGTATCCTGACCAGGGCCAATTCCAGGACCAGGCAGGCTGGGCACCACACAAACTCACCGAACTCACCAAATCAACAGCGCCTCTCGCAGCGCATCAACAGCGCCCCCCCCCCCCCCCCCCCCCGAGGCCCCCCTTCCCCTGAGATGATGTAACATTAGCCAGCACCGACCCTCTGTCCTCCCTCTAGAGCAGGGTGCCGCAGGTTGAGGGGGTAAGGCAGGAGGCATCAGGGACCAGGAGAGGACTATGAAGAAGTTATGTGACCAGGCCCTTGTCATCAGAACCATTTTACTTTTATGGGACTCCTATTACGAGAGCCGAATTGATGTTAGACGCTGGACTCTGATTATTGGAGCTGTGTTCATAATTGTTTATCCAACATATTCTCGAAGATTTCTTGATAAGCTGTTGCCTGACTATAGTGCCTTACGTAGTTATCCATTGTTATATTATTATTGTTTATTCATTTTTTTGTATATGGATGTACTACTTGTGGTCGCATGTGGAGGAGAGTCGCTGTAGGTCCGCTGTGCTTGTGGAGGTATACACATCTATTATATATACAAATAATTCTTTTTGATTCTATTGGATGTTAGTTGCACATGTTACAAGGACCTTCTGTTCTACCCTTTGGATGTGAGCACCGCTACTTAACCCCTTCCCCCAATATGACGTCCAGGGACGTCATGAAAAGCAGTGGCAGAATGCATCATGACGTCCCTGGACGTCATGCTTTCCCTGCCTCCCCCCTCTGTCCCTGGGTGAGATCGGGCAGCAGGAGGAGGCTGTGTCACACAGCATCCTCCTGCTGCCACTGCCCGGAGGGGAGCCGCGCTCCCCCACGGGCAGTTAACCCCATAAACGCCGCGGTCAATGCGACCGCAGCGTCTATGGGGAGATTCAGTGTCCCGCGCCGATCGGGCAGCGGGGGGAGGCTGCAGAACGCTGCCTCCCCCCACCGCCACTCAGTCTGTGTCCCCCGGCCCCCTCCCCTCGTCCTCCGATACCGGCGGATCGCCGCTACTACCTCTTTAGCGGCGATCCGCCGGTACCGGGCATTACCGGCGCCGCCGATAGTTTTCATCTCCCCCCACCGTGAATCCACGGTGGGGGGAGATGAAAAATGTCCCCTCAGACCCCAGATCAGCCCCCCGATCACCCTCCCCGGGCGGCCATCAGATCCAAGATGGCCGCCCCCATCCCTGCTAACAAACGATGTTTGTTCGCAGGGATGGAAATGAATAAGTGATCAAAGCCCCATGCTCTCCGCCACCGGAGGTAGCGGAGAGCATGGGGCAGTGATCGGGGACCCCCCCGTGTGGTCCCGGAGCAGGCGATCGGCGGTATATACCATATACCGCCGATCGCCTGTTCCCAGTGCTGATCAGCACTTTTTATCCCCTGTCACCATAAATCATTGGTGACAGGGGATAAAAAGTGTCACCGTGCCCCCCCCCAAGTCGCCCCCCACCCCCCCAGTCACCCCCGTCCCCCAGTCACCCCCCCCCTTCCGCACATACGTTACCTGATCCACGGAGCTCCGTCCTCCTCGACGTCCAGGCTGATTCTGAAGTGCGCATGCGCTCCAGAATCAGTTAGCTCTGAAAATTTAAAGTGACAGAGACCAATTTGGTCTCTGTCACTGAACTATGATTACTGTGATAGAAAATATCACAGTAATCATAGTAATACAGTGATAATTAATGTATAAAGTACAAAAAGTGAAAAAACATACAAAAAAATAAAACACACACTTTTTATTATAGTAATAATTGCAGTTTACTCCCAGATTACCCCTAGCCCCCCCAAATTACCCGTAACCACCGCAGGTTGCCCATATCCGCCCCAGATTGCCCGTATCCACCCCAGATTGCCCGTAATCACCGCACGTTGCCTATAACCACCGCACGTTGCCCATAACCACCGCACGCTGCCCATAACCACCGCACGCTGCCCATAACCACCGCACGTTGCCACTAACCACCGCACGTTGCCACTAACCACCGCACGTTGCCACTAACCACCGCACGTTGCCTATAACCACCGGACATTGCCTATAACCACCGCATGTTGCCTATAACCACCGCATGTTGCCCATAACCACCGCACGTTGCCACTAACCACCGCACGTTGCCACTAACCACCGCACGTTGCCCATAACCACCGCACGCTGCCCATAACCACCGCACGTTGCCACTAACCACCGCACGTTGCCCATAACCACCGCACGTTGCCCATAACCACTGCACGTTGCCACTAACCACCGCACGTTGCCACTAACCACTGCACGTTGCCTATAACCACCGGACATTGCCTATAACCACCGCATGTTGCCTATAACCACCGCATGTTGCCCATAACCACCGCACGTTGCCCATAACCACCGCACGTTGCCCATAACCACCGCACGTTGCCTGTAACCACCCCAAATTGCCAGTGAGCCCCTCCAGATGGTCCGTAATCAGCCCCGATTGCCCGTAACCCCGCATATTGCACGTAACCACCGCACGTTGCCTCTAACTCACACACGTTGCCAGTGACCCCCTCCAGATTGCCGTAACCACCCAAAATTACATGTACCCACCCCTGATTACCTATAAGCACTTTCGTTTATCCGTAACCACCCCAGATTGTCTGTAACCACCCCATGTTGCCCGTAACCACCGCAGATTGTCTGTAACCCCCCCAGGTTGCCCCTAATCACATGTAATTCCCCCCAGATTGCCTCTGACCACCACACGTTGCCTCTGACCACCGCACGTTGCCTCTGACCACCGCACGTTGCCTCTGACCACCGCACGTTGCCCCCGACCACCGCACGTTGCCCCCGACCACCGCACGTTGCCCCCGACCACCACACGTTGCCCCCGACCACCGCACGTTGCCCCCGACCACCGCACGTTGCCCCCGACCACCGCACGTTGCCCCCGACCACCGCACGTTGCCCTCGACCACCGCACGTTGCCCCCGACCACCGCACGTTGCCCCCGACCACCGCACGTTACAGGTTCCCATCCCAGATTACCTATAAGCACTTCAGTTTATCCGTAACCACCCCAGGTTGCCCGTTACCACCCCACGTTGCCCGTTACCACCCCTCGTTGCCCGTAACCACCGCAGGTTGCCCGTAACCACCACAGATTATCCGTAACCACCCCACATTACCTGTAATCTCATTTTTTTTTTGTATTTTAGTAACTGCGCTATTCTAATAACCATTACTAGCTGCGGTTTTGCTCCAGCAAATTGGCGCTCCCTTTCTTCTGAGCCCTCCTGTGTGCCCATACAGTGGTTTATGCCCACATATGGGGTACCGTTGTACTCAGGAGAACCTGCGTTACAGATTTTGGGGTACATTTTTTCTCCCATTCCTCGTGAAATTGAGAAATTTTAAACTAAACCAACATATATTGGAAAAATTCGAGTTTTTCATTTTTACTGTCTTATTTTGAATACTTTCCTCTAATACCTGTGGGGTCAAACCGCTCACTGCACCCCAAGATGAATTCTTTGAACGGTGTACTTTCCTAAATGGGGTGACTTTTGGGGGGGTTCTATTCTGCTGACACTACAGGGGCACTGCAAACGCACCTGGCGCTCAGAAACTTCTTCGGAAAAATCTGCACTGAAAATGCTAATTGGCGCTCCTTCCCTTCTGAGCCCGGCTGGGTGCCCATACAGTGGTTTATGCCCACATATGGGGTACCGTTCTACTCAGGGGAACCTGCGTTACAGATTTGGGCATGCAGCTTCTCTCCTGTTCCTCGTGAAATTGAGAAATTTCAAACTAAACAAACATATTATTGGAAAAATTCAAGTTTTTCAATTTTACTGTCTTATTTTGAATACTTTCCTCTAATACCTGTGGGGTCAAAATGGTCACCACACCCCAAGATGAATTCTTTGAGGGGTGCACTTTCCAAAATGGGGTGACTTATGGGGGGGTTCTCTTCTGCGGACACTACAGGGGCTCTGCAAACGCACCTGGGGCTCAGAAACTTCTTCAGCAAAATCTGAACTGAAAATGCTAATTGGCGCTCCCTTCCTTCTGAGCCCTCCTGTGTGCCCATACAGTGGTTTATGCCCCCATATGGGGTACCGTTGTACTCAGGAGAACCTGCGTTACAAATTTTGGGGTGCGGATTCTCTCATGTTCCTTGTGAAATTGAGAAATTTTAAACTAAACGAACATATTATTGGAAAAATTCGAGTTTTTCATTTTTACTGTCTAATTTTAAATACTTTCCTCTAATACCTGTGGGGTCAAAATGGTCACCACACCCCAAGATGAATTCTTTGAGGGGTGTACTTTCCAAAATGGGGTGACTTTTGGGGGGGTTCTCTTCTACGGGCACTACATGGGCGCTGCAAACGCACCTGGCGCTCAGAAACTTCTTCAGCAAAATCTGCACTGAAAATGCTAATTGGCGCTCCTTCCCTTCTGAGCCCCGCTGTGTGCCCATACAGTGGTTTACGCCCACATATGGGGTACCGTTGTACTCAAGAGAACCTGTGTTACAAATTGTGGGGTGCAGATTCTCTCTTGTTCCTTTTGGAAAGGAGAAACTTTAATCTAAACATATATATTATTGGAAAATTAAAATTTTCGATTTCTTTAAGGCCTAATTGTGAATACTTTCCTCCAGCCCCTGTAGGGTTAAAATGCTCATTATACCCCTAGATTAATTCTTTAAGGTGTCTAGTTTCCAAAATGGGGTCACTTATGGGGTTTTACAGCATACAAGCCTCCTAAATCAACTTAAAAAAAGAACTGGTCCCTAAAAAAAAATCAGTTTTGGAAACTTTCACAAAATGTGATAATTTGCTAATAAATTTCTAAGCCCCATAACAGCCTAAAAAAGTAAAATATGTTTCCCAAATTATGCCAGAATAAAGAGGACATATTGGTAATGTGATTTAGTAACTAATTTATGTGCTATGACTTCCTTTTTTAGAAGCAGAGAATTTCAGAAGTTCATAAAATGCAAAATTTTAAAATTTTTCATGATATTTTGATGTTTTTCACAAAAAACACACAAAGTAGTGACCAAATTTTGCCACTAATATAAAGTGCCATATGTGACAAAAAAACAATCTCAGAATCGCTAGCATACGTTAAAGCATCACTGAGCTATAAGCGCATAAAGTGAGACAGGTCAGATTTTGAAAAATGAGCCTGGTCATTAAGGCCAAAACAGGCTGCGGAGGCAAGGGGTTAAACTTCATTTCTTGGAAGAAATGCGTGTATGTGGTGTCATATCCGTGTGTTTAAGATATAACAAATGCCTACAATGTATGGATTTTTTTGTGCAGGTGATGACTGCTTAAAAATTATACTTACGAATGTATATGGGTTGTTCAATTTATCATGAGGACGTAGTATATAGGAGTGTTGTATTTTGGCCATAAACTCTACCATTATGATACTATGAAATATTTATGTGGGGACTTTTGTGTAGCACAGTGATTAGTATATAAGCGCCGATCACCGCCGTTGCAGTATTTTGGGGACTATACACCTTATTAGTACATGGTGAATTACCTCCCTACAGGACAACCAAGTCCTGTGGGGTTGATACCACGTATGCGTATGGACTTCTTGCTTCAGCTTTAGATCTTGGTGCTGCTACTTTACTGACTAAATTTCTTGACGTGAACAAGGTTATTGTGCGTGGCGTTCTATTACTTGCAAAATGAGATCTTGCTATATGATGAGTGCGCACGCGGTGAATATTTGTTATGAACATATATGTCATTTTTAGGGGTTAAATGAGAGGTAATTCATTGCAGCATATGTGGCGCATGTCTTGGTCCGGAACTACGCGGCCATCTTTATCACTGGTGGAACGCTGAGTGTTATGGTACGCGGTCGACGCATGCGCAGTACTGTATTCGGTGACGCGAGGCCATCTTTGATATGGGGAAGACTATCTGGAGGTAGCGCATGCGTAGAATTAATGTGTGCACGCCGTGAACGCCATTTTGTATGTGTGTGTGTGTCCATGAACGTGCGGCTTGTGACTCTCCTCCACATGTAAGTTATATATTTATTCTCATGTGTACAGTATTGATGATGATTACTTATGGATATATAAGCAACCCTATACAACCAGAGCGTACCCCTGACGAAGTTCCGGGTTCGGGACGTAACGTGTAGGGTGCTTTGGACCCCACTCAGCAGACCACACTCCATGGGGTGACACCAGAGTTTATGTACCTTGGTTTCGTTAACCTTTTGACTTATTTACTTCTTTCATAAGCGTATACTATATATGCACATTGTGTATTACACTTTGTTGATTACAGACACTTGCACTTTGGTAATTATGAGTCATTGGTTTCCTTTGTGACTTTTGTATCATTTGTTATTTGTGGAGTGTGTGTTCGTATATCTTGGAACTGAGTGTGCGGAGGTAGGGACCCCATGTATTGGTTTAGGGTCCCTCCTGGATATTCCTTTGGGTATTTTAAGTGTTTTTAATATTTTTGGGTTTGGGTAGGGTTGTTTTCTGTATGTACTAATATATTAATAAAGATGATGTTTATATATTTTTGAACATATAGTTGTGTGCCTGGTGATTTATGACATACACTTTCTCTTTTTTATATGCAATTGTGGCTTGTTTGGTATGTCACACCATGAGCACCAGTGATTTGGCTGTGCATGACCCCATCTCTGTGATATTGACCAGGAGAGGACGTTCATTTAAAAAATCAAGGCAGGGCTGAGCAGTTAGAGCACTGTCGGCTCCTGTCACACGGAGCCGACAGTGTAGTGTGTGATGAAGTAAAGGGCTCTGTAAGAAAGCGCTGCGGCTGCCCAACTTACTGCCTGCTGACTTTCTTCTAAACCTGTGCTCAACGTAAATCAGACACGCGACTGTGTGTGGGCAGATTCGGCATTATCTGTAGCACAGGCCGTGCTTCCCCATCTGTGTGGTGACCTCTGCACAGCCTGTGTGCGTCTCTCTGTGCAGCGTCCTCTCCATGCCTATATGTGCCCCTGCTGGTAAGCCTGTCTATGTCCTCTCTCTCCTGTCTGTCCGTCTGTCTTTTTATCTCCTATCTATCTATCTCCTATCTATCATCTATCTATGTATCTATGTATCTCCTATCTATCCAGTGGCGTAGCGGGCGTGGTCGCGGCGGTCGCTGCCGCGACCGGGCCCGCCAGGGAAGGGGGCCCACGGCCCCCCTCCCCACCCCTCTCCCAGGCCCCCGGCCGATGCTCTGCTACCTGGGGGTGTCCCCGGGATTTCCCGGCAGCACACGCACCAGGGAGCGGTGTACGCTGGGGCAATTACTTCCGGGTCAGGGAACGCGTCACTCCCCGTGCCGGAAGTAACATCCTCGGCCTACACAGCTCCCTGGTGCGTGTGCTGCCGGGCAATTCCAGGGACACCCCCAGGGAGCGGAGCATCGGCCGGGGGCCAGTCCAACTACAGAAGACCACAGAAGAAGAAATGAGAGAAGGGAGCTGCGACGGGGGAACGAGGTGTTAGGTGAGCTTTTTTTTTTCTTTTTTTTTTTTAATCTGCTTGACAAGAGGGGAATGTATAAGGGGACAACACAGTGGGGGCTGAGTACAGGGCAGTTTCTAGGCCATTTTGGCAACAGGGCGACTCTGAGAAAAGCGCCCCCCCCCCACACCTCCTATTAATGGGGGGGCCGCTATCAATCACTGCTGAGTGAGGTGCGAGGTCTGGGTGGGACACACACTGCAGAGCGCCCCTATATGGAACATGTGTCCTGGACTCCTGGGAGGGCTGATACTGGGGGACACCTACTGAAGGAACCAGTGAGAAGAGACACCACAGCTTCATTAAATAACAACTACAACTCTCAGAATGCCTTACACTTATGAAGCTCTCAGGGTATGCTGGAAGTTATAGCTTGTGAGATGACAACACCTTGAGGTGTCTGTTCATTTTTACTTCAACTTCCAGTATATTCTGAGGGCTGTGGACTGTCAGTACATGCTGGGAGTTGTAGTGTTTGCAGCTGTTGTAGTTGGAGGCGCATTTGTTCCGGAGCAGGCCCCTCTGAATTTACTAAGGCTGGGTTCACACTACTTTTTTGCGATGTTTTTCCAAAAAACGGATAAAAAAATGTATGGAAAAATGGATGCTCGTGTGCATTGGTTCTGATCTGTTTTTCCATTGACTTCTGTTTTTTTAACATACACAAAAACACAGTAGACTGAATTTTTGTGTACGTTAAAAAAAAAAAAGGATATGACTGATATGACTGACAGGAAAAGAGGCTTCTAACCGACCTATTTTCCTATCAGTCATCCTGCAGAGCTCACAGACAGGCAGAGATCCATGACTAGTCACAGCCCTGCTTGATTCATGCGCCAAAATATTAGACCGTTTCAGCACCTAAATTTCTACAGAAGACATAGAACACAGGGTAAGGAAGCATTTTGGCATCTTCCGGGCACCGCTAGTAGCATTACCGGGAAAATCTAAGTTAATGATTTGCTTTATCTTTTACAAGTCTATGGCACTATACATTCTTCCAGAGGAATGAAAATCCGCCTCAGGAATGGAAGAATGGAAGAATGGAGCGCCATAGACTGTAATAGAAATCAGTATAGCAGCAGATTTCACTGTGATACTCCCAGCGTGAAATTTACTGCAAATGCGGTATGTGTGGATGTGCCCTTATAAACCTATGGTAAGTTTGAACCTGAACCAGAATCGGATGCTGTAGCTGTATCTTTTTTCTTTTCCAGGCTGCGTTATCAACAGCTGCACCATGCGGGTCTGGTTCTGGACCTTACTGTAAGGGTAGCTTCACACTTACCGGATTCGCAGCAGATTTCATGCTGCGAGTTGTGGGTATGTAACCCCATTGCAAATCACACTTCCAAACTCGCAGCGTGAGATCTGCTGCGAATCCGGTACGTGTGAAGCTACCCTAAGTTGTCTCATCTGTAGTGTATATACAGACAGATCAATAGATATGTATTTACATACAATTATATATATATATATACTTGTATACTACACAGTATGGACATCACACATACATAGAACACAAACAGCACACTATACATTACATAGGATATCACACACACACAGCACACTATACATTACATGGGATATCACACACAGCACACTATACATTACATAGGATATCACACACAGCACACTATACATTACATAGGATATCACACACAGCACACTATACATTACATAGGATATCACACACAGCACACTATACATTACATAGGATATCACACACACCCAGCACACTATACATTACATAGATCATCACACACACACAGCACACTATACATTACATAGGATATCACACACAGCACACTATACATTACATAGGATATCACACATACCTTTGCACATTGAACTCTTTACACACAAATATAGTGGAGTAGCTTTTTGTAGCTGGGTGCAGTCTAGGAAGGGTTAAATCACCAGGCACAGGTCCTATGCTAATAACCCTCCCCCACCCCCTCCTCCTGACAAGCTGCAGAGTCACTGGCGGAACTACCGCCGTAGCAGCCGTAGCGGCTGCTACGGGGCCCCGCCGCATCAGGGGCCCGTGACGCGGGCCCCTGGAGCTGACATATCCTGCAGCACCCGGCGGCTGAGCATGCCTCCCGGGTGCTGTAGCCGGGGGCCGGTCCCGTGCTCCTCCCGACCCGGAGACTCCTTTCCCCACCCCTCGGGAAAAGGAGCCCCGGGGCCCGGCGGAGCACGGGACCGGTCCACAGCGCTCCTGTCACCCACCGTCTGATACGCGGCTGCCGTCTAATGCCGCGTCCTAGCCCCGGCAGCGCGCGTATCATAGAGTTCTGTGTGGGCTTGTGCTGCGGCCCCGACTTCCGGCACAGAGACGTGTGCCGGAAGTCGCGGCTACAGGCCCACCAAGAACTCTATGATACGCGCGCTGCCGGGGCTAGGACGTGGCATCAGACGGCAGCCGCGCATCAGACAGGGGGTGACAGGAAGAAGGCTCGACGGGGGAGCGTGTTGTTAGGTGAGTTTTTTTCTTTTTTTTAAACTTGCTTTTCTCGGGGGGGGGGGGGAAGGGGCATCTATAAGGGAGGGGGGAAAGAGGGGGACCATCTATAAGGGGGGGGGGAGAAGGGGGCATCTATAAGGGGGGGGAGAAGGGGGCATCTATAAGGGGGGGGGGGAGAAGGGGGCATCTATAAGGGGGGGGAGAAGGGGGCATCTATAAGGGGGGGAGAAGGGGGCATCTATAAGGGGGGGGAGAAGGGGGCATCTATAAGGAAGGGGGGAGGAGAGAAGGGGGCATCTATAAGGAAGGGGGGAGAAGAGGAGGGGGCATCTATAAGGAAGGGGGGAGGGGAGAAGAGAAGGGGGCATCTATAAGGAAGGGGGGGGGAGAAGAGGAGGGGGCATCTATAAGGAAGGGGGGGGGGAAGAGGAGGGGGCATCTATAAGGAAGGGGGGAGGGGAGAGAAGGGGGCATCTATAAGGAAGGGGGGAGGGGAGAAGGGAAGGGGGCATCTATAAGGAAGGGGGGGGGGAGAAGAGGAGGGGGCATCTATAAGGAAGGGGGGAGGGGAGAAGAGAAGGGGGCATCTATAAGGGGGGGGGGAGAAGGGGGCATCTATAAGGGGGGATCTATAAGGAAGGGGGAGAAGGGGGCATCTATAAGGAAGGGGGGAGGAGAGAAGGGGGCATCTATAAGGAAGGGGGGGGGAGAAGAGGAGGGGGCATCTATAAGGAAGGGGGGAGGGGAGAAGAGAAGGGGGCATGGGCATCTATAAGGAAGGGGGGGAGAAGAGGAGGGGGCATCTATAAGGAAGGGGGGAGAAGAGAAGGGGGCATCTATAAGGGGGGGGGAGAAGGGGGCATCTATAAGGAAGGGGGGAGGGGAGAAGGGAAGGGGGCATCTATAAGGAAGAGGGGGGGGAAGAGGAGGGGGCATCTATAAGGAAGGGGGGAGGGGAGAAGAGAAGGGGGCATCTATAAGGGGGGGGAGAAGGGGGCATCTATAAGGGGGGGGAGAAGGGGGCATCTATAAGGAAGGGGGCATCTATAAGGAAGGGGGGAGGAGAGAAGGGGGCATCTATAAGGAAGGGGGGAGGAGAGAAGGGGGCATCTATAAGGAAGGGGGGAGGAGAGAAGGGGGCATCTATAAGGAAGGGGGGAGGAGAGAAGGGGGCATCTATAAGGAAGGGGGGAGGAGAAGAGGAGGGGGCATCTATAAGGAAGGGGGGAGGGGAGAAGAGAAGGGGGCATGGGCATCTATAAGGAAGGGGGGGAGAAGAGGAGGGGGCATCTATAAGGAAGGGGGGAGAAGAGGAGGGGGCATCTATAAGGGGGGGGGAGAAGGGGGCATCTATAAGGAAGGGGGGAGGAGAGAAGGGGGCATCTATAAGGAAGGGGGGGGGGAGAAGAGGAGGGGGCATCTATAAGGAAGGGGGGAGGGGAGAAGAGAGGGGGGCATGGGCATCTATAAGGAAGGGGGGGAGAAGAGGAGGGGGCATCTATAAGGAAGGGGGGAGAAGAGGAGGGGGCATCTATAAGGAAGGGGGGAGAAGAGGAGGGGGCATCTATAAGGAAGGGGGGAGAAGAGAAGGGGGCATCTATAAGGAAGGGGGGAGAAGAGAAGGGGGCATCTATAAGGGGGGGAAGAAGGGGGCATCTATAAGGAAGGGGGGGAGAAGAGGAGGGGGCATCTATAAGGAAGGGGGGAGGGAGAAGAGAAGGGGGCATGGGCATCTATAAGGAAGGGGGGGAGAAGAGGAGGGGGCATCTATAAGGAAGGGGGGAGAAGAGGAGGGGGCATCTATAAGGAAGGGGGGAGAAGAGAAGGGGGCATCTATAAGGGGGGGGGAGAAGGGGGCATCTATAAGGAAGGGGGGGAGAAGAGGAGGGGGCATCTATAAGGAAGGGGGGAGGGGAGAAGAGAAGGGGGCATGGGCATCTATAAGGAAGGGGGGAGGAGAGAAGGGGGCATCTATAAGGAAGGGGGGAGGGGAGAAGAGAAGGGGGCATGGGCATCTATAAGGAAGGGGGGAGGAGAGAAGGGGGCATCTATAAGGAAGGGGGGGGGGAGAAGAGGAGGGGGCATCTATAAGGAAGGGGGGGAGAAGAGGAGGGGGCATCTATAAGGAAGGGGGGAGAAGAGGAGGGGGCATCTATAAGGAAGGGGGGAGAAGAGAAGGGGGCATCTATAAGGAAGGGGGGGAGAAGAGGAGGGGGCATCTATAAGGAAGGGGGGAGAAGAGAAGGGGGAATCTATAAGGAAGGGGGGGGGGAGAAGAGGAGGGGGCATCTATAAGGAAGGGGGGAGAAGAGAAGGGGGCATCTATAAGGAAGGGGGGGAGAGGAGAAGGGGGCATCTATAAGGAAGGGGGGAGAGGGGGGCATCTATAAGGAAGGGGGGGAGAGGGGGGCATCTATAAGGAAGGGGGGGAGAGGGGGGCATCTATAAGGGAGGGGGGAGAGAGAGACCATCTATAAGGAAGGGGGGGAGGGGGACATCTATAAGGAAGGGGGGGGGAAAGGGCCATCTATAAGGGGGGGACACCATAGGGGGAGAGCAGGCCATCTATAAGGGGAGAACATAGGGGGAGAGGGGGACAACATAGGGGGAGAGGGGGATATATAAACGTACAACATTGGGGGAGAGGGGAACATCTATAAGAGGACAATAAAGGGGGAAAGGGGGCCATCTATAAGGGGACAATATAAGGGAAGAGGGGGCCATCTATAGGGGGGGCAACATAGGGGACCATCTATAAGGAGACAACATGGGGGGGCATCTATAAGGGGGACAGCGGAGGGGGGCAACATAAGGAAGCTATCTATAAGGAGGGGCGACAGAGAGGAGGGCCATATACTAAAATGGGATCACAGAGTCAGCCTACCTACTAAATGTGGGTGTAAAGGGGCCAATACAGATGTGCAGTTGTTAGAGATGAGGATGGTGACAGAGTGTGGAGCCTAATATGTCTGTCTGGCAGATTCTGTGGATTCGTGGCCCGGAGAAGTTCTCATAACGGCCCAGGACAGATGGAGAAGATGAGGAAAAGGAAAGAACTCCGACAAGAGAAGACGTCTCCTGTAAGTCACCTGATGTAACTGTACTGTAATTTATATGGTGTACAGGACCTGTGTAGAGCTGAGTGTGTTGATGGCATAGTGGTCGATCGAGAGGGGGGGGGGGGGGGGGGGGCGGGGGCGGGGGGGCCCCAATCAAAAGTTTGCTATGGGGCCCAGCCATTTCTAGTTACGCCCCTGTGCAGAGTCTTGAGAGCTATGGGGAAAGGATGAAAGTTAGAGGGAAGATGAGAAAGTATAGACTGTGGGGTATGAAGCTGCCCCCCCACCCAACAATCACATACACCCCAACACTGCTGATCCCCCACAGTGACCCCCCCTCTCCCCCTACAGACAGACAGCAGCACTTACATAGACGCTCTCCTCAGCTGTGTCCAGGCCGGGTCGGGGGAGGAGACGTTCTCAGACTGGAGCTGCTGCCTGTGCTGGATCATCAGCAGAGCCGCAGGGGGGAACATGGGGGAGTCCGTGCTGCCTCCTCTATCCTCTTCCCTCTGGTCACAGGCCACAAAGGAGCCCCCAGGAGCCAGGTACTGTGTGTGGGGGCGCTCCAAAGTCCGAGCCTGCTGCCCTGTGCAGAACATCACTGATGCTGTGTGGTGAGGGAGGGCGCCCCCTAGCTGTCAGCGCCCCGTGCACTGGCCCGGCCTGCACGGTGCTAGACACGGCCCTGGCTGAGTATACAAAAGGTAACAGCACTAACAGCCAAAAGGGCAAAAAAGATAATAAAAATTGGAGTAGTGCACGCCTCACCAGACTGAACTCAAAAAATCCGGACTCCAAACAATATAGTAAACGGAGACAGCACTTAGGTGAAGGTGAAAAAAATCGTGGCTTTATTCACACCCCTGCGACGTTTCGGCTATACACACTAGAGAAAGGCTTGAGAAAGGCTAGTGTGTATAGCCGAAACGTCGCAGGGGTGTGAATAAAGCCACGATTTTTTTCACCTTCACCTAAGTGCTGTCTCCGTTTACTATATTGAACACAGTGGGGGCATCTATATGGGGGGCAACATAAGGGAGGCATGTATAAGGGCACAGCACAGGGAGGGCATCTACAAGGGGGGGTATCTATATGGGGGCATGTGTAAGGGGAAAACACAGGGGGGGGCGCAACATAAGGGGGACAACACGAGGGGGGCATCTATAAGGGGACAACACAGGGGGTCACCACAGGGGCCATCTATGGGGGGCAACATAAGGGGGGCATCTATAAGAGGGGCAGAGGGGGACAACAAAAAGGGCATCTGTAAGGGGTGCTACACAAAGGGGGCCATCTATAAAAGGGAATACAAGAGATGGGCAGTCTGTAAGGGATACTACACAGAGGGGGGCATCTATAAGGGGGACTACACTGAGAGGGGCTCACAAGGAGATGCACATCTCTACACAGAGGGGCACATATACTGTAAGGGGGTCACATAGAGTCAGCCTACCCACTAAATGAGGGTGTAAAGGGGCCAATACAGATTTGCAGTGTGTAGAGAGATGAGGATGGTGATAGAGTGAGGAGACTAATATGTCTGTCTGGCAGATTCTGTGGATTCGTGGCTCTGAGAAGTTCTCATAACGGCCCAGGACAGATGGAGAAGATGAGGAAAAGGAAAGAACTCCGATCAGAGAAGACGTCCCCTGTGAGTCACCTGATATACTGTAACTGCACTGTGATGTATATGGTGTATAGAACCTGTGTAGAGCTGGGGCCACCTCTATATGACTGGATGAGGTGATAGTGATCGGTGTACAGTGGTTGTTGTTCATTAGCAGCAGTGACATTAGTCAGTATGTGGCAGTGTTAGTCAGTATGTGATGGGATTATTTGTTACTTGTAATCTGGTACAGTATATTATTGGATTCAGTATACAGGTTGTGGTCAGTAACAATATTGTGGTGATGGTTGTGGTGGCAATATTTGCCCCTTGTATACTGGTTGGTATTATTGGTTAGTATACAGCAGGGGTCCTCAACTGGCGGACCGCGGTCCGAACCCGGACCGCGGAGGCCAGCTGTCCGGACCCCTGGTCAGACCTCCTAACCGCCCCGGATCCGGTCCGTCCCGGGGCGGTTAGGAGGTCCCGCTCCCCACCGCACTGCCTCCCGCCCCATAGGCGTACTGTCCTTAGATGTCAGTACGCCTGTGGGGCTGGGGGCAGTGTCGGTCCGGCCCCCGGCTGATACGCGCTCTCTGGAGATGTCCCGGGGATTCCCCAGCAGAGCGCGCACCACAGACCTCAGTGTACGCTGCCGGCCTGTCCTTCCCGGAAGTGCAGGCCGGCGGCGTACGCTGAGGTCACTGATGCGCGCTCTGCTGGGGAATCCCCGGGACATCCCTACAGAGCGCGTATCAGCCGGGGGCCGGACCGACGGGAAGAGAAGAAGACAGCCGCAGCGGGGAACGAGGTGCTAGGTGAGTTGTTTTTGTTATTTTTTTTTTCTGTCTGGGGGGCATCTACAAGGGGAGAGCGCACAGGTGGACTATATACTACAGGGGGGACCTCACAGGGGGCTATATACTACTGAGGGGGCTATATACTACTGGGGGGAGCGCACAGGGGGCTATATACTACAGGGGGGACCTCACAGGGGCTATATACTACTGAGGGGGCTATATACTACTGGGGGGAGCGCACAGGGGGTTATATACTACAGGGGGGACCTCACAGGGGCTATATACTACAGGGGGAAAGCACAAGGGGGGCACTTCACAGGGGGCTATATACTACTGGGGGGAGAGCACAGGGGCGCTATATACTACTGGGGGGAGCTCACAGGGGGCTATATACTACAGGGGGACAGCGCACGGGGGGGCTATATACTACAGGGGGAGCTCACAGGGGGCTATATACTACAGGGGGGAGCTCACAGGGGGGCTATATACTACTTGGGGGGAGCTCACGGGGGTTATATACTACTGGGGGGGAGCTCACAGGGGGCTATATACTACAGGGGGAGAGCACAGGGGGGCTATATACTACTGGGGGGAGCTCACAGGGGGCTATATACTACTGGGGGACAGCGCACAGGGGGCTATATACTACAGGGGGAGAGCGCACAGGGGGGCTATATACTACTGGGGGGAGCTCACAGGGGGCTATATTCTACAGGGGGAGAGCGCACGGGGAGGCTATATACTACTGGGGGGAGCTCACAGGGCGCTATATACTACAGGGGGAAGCGCACAGGGGGGCTATATACTACTGGGGGAGCAACAGGGGGCTATATACTACTGAGGGAGAGCGCACAGGGGGAGCTATACACTACTGGGGGAGCAACAGGGGGGCTATATACTACCAGGGCTGTCACCCCCTTTGTACCTAATATCAAAGGCCTGGTGACAGAGAAAAAAATGCCAGTTTTCCCGCTAATAAGCAGCAATTCTGTATATAAATAGTTGAACGTTTGTGACAAAGTAACAAAACACGTTTCCTACTGATGTTCAGCTCGGACCTTCACCTGACTATAGACCCCGGTAAGTGGACCTTCACTAAAAGTTGTTGAGTACCCCTGGTATACAGGATTTGGTCTGTAACAGTATGGCGGTAATATGTATGGTGATATTTCCTTCCTATATACTGGTATTATTGGTAATATTGGTCTTGATATATCTATCTCCTATCTATCTATCTATCTATCTATCTATCTATCGCATCACTTGATCATGGAAGGGGGGCCCAAGTTGAACTCTTGCACCAGGGCCCAAGGGACATTAGCTACGCCCCTGTATCTATCTATCTATCTATCTATCTATCTATCTATCTATCTATCTATCTATCTATCTAGCATGTCTTGCTACATGGGGCAAATCTGGATGCAGGGGGCATACCTGAGTATAAGGGCATATGTGTCTGCAGTGGACCTACCTCACTATTAGGGGACAGCAGGGAACATTATTATTTTATGGGGGTACAGCAGGAGATCATACGTACAGGGGGAAACCCACACACCTACTTACGCGTGGTGACCCCAAACAGTGCAATTTCTACTGTATGAGACCCTATACAAGGGAAAAGAGAAGGAAGTTGAAGGAAAAGTGTAAGGGGGGGGGTGGGGGGGGGGGGACACTTTTGTCAGGATACGCCCTGTTGCCAAAATGGCCTAGAAACTGCCCTGACACTTTTCTATCATAGACGGCAGCAGTTCACAAAACCTGCTGTGTAGGACATGATGTGACACACAGCAACTCAGATGGAGTTTCCTACTTCAGGACCTAAATCCACATAATGTCCAGGATTCCCGGGGTCGGTAGCGTCTCAGCAGTCAGACCCCCCCCCCCCCCCCCCCCCCCCCCCCCCCCCCCCCCCCCCCTTCTGCTATCAAACCTATAGGGCAGGGATGGGGAACCTTTGGCCCTCCAGCTGTTGCATGACTATAAATCCCATCATGCCTGCCTTTGGCTGTCCAGGAATGATGGGAATTGTAGTTGTGCAACAGCTGGAGGGCTGAAGGTTCCCCATCTCCACCTTAGGGGACCAATCTCACTAGGAGGTAGGATGGACGCTTTAAAGGGATAGTTTACCCCCCAAAAAAGCAAAAAAACCTTTCCTATCAACTGGTCCCAGAAAGTGCCAGAGATTTGTAATCATCTTCAATAAAAAAAAAACTCCAGTCTTCCAGTACTTATCAGCTACTGCATGTGCCTCAGGAAGTGGTGTATACTTTCCAGTCTGGCGAGCAGAAAAGGTTTCCTATAGGGATTTGCTGCTGCTCTGTGCAGTTCCTGACATGGACAGAGATGGCAGCAGAGAGCACTGTGTCAGACTGGAACAAACACCACTTCCTGCAGGGCATACATCAGCTGATAAGTACTGGAAGACTTGAGATTTTTATAAAAAGTAAATTACAAATTTCTGGCATCAGCTGATTTGAAAGATATTTTTTTGTGAACAAACCTTTTAGGAAAACCATATAATGTATATGTAAACCCAACAGTGGCCTGAAGGGGTTAACATGAATAAATAAATGTTCTCCAACCTGTCTCCAGCTTTTGTAAAACTACAACTCCCATCATGCCCTGATAGCCTTAGGTTTTCCTTTAGAGTTTAACCCTTTCAGGACTGAAGAAGGCTGTTTGGATATTGTGGGTAGTTCTGCAACCTCTGGGGAGCTCTAGGTTGGGATCACTTACGTATCCCTGTTATGGCTATGTTCACACACAGGATTTCTGGACAGTATTTGGCAACCAAAACCAGGAGTGGATTGAAAACACAGAATGGCTATGTTCACACACTGCTGAAATTGAGTGGACGGCCGCCATTTAAGGACAAATAATTTTTTTTATTTAATATAAAAACGTCCGTTATCTGCCATTAAATGGCGGCCATCTACTCCATTTCAGCAGTGTGTGAACAGAGCCTTTCTGTGTTTTCAATCTACTCCTGGTTTTGGTTGCAAAATACTGTCCAAAAATACTGAGCAAAAATACAGGTGTATCCTCAACATCAAGAGTCAAAAGCTGATGGGTGGGAGTCTGACCACTAGGACCACCACCAATTCCAAGAACACAAGTCTCTTGACCACTGAGAGAATAAAGTGCAGCCAGCTTATGTGGTCAGTAGAGATGAGCACCGCGGGAGCATGCTCGGGTCCCATCATTCGGCATCTGATTACCAGAGGCTGAAGAAGTTGGATGCCGCCCTAGGGAGTCCTGGAAAACATAGATACAACCTATGGTCTAGGGCTGCATCCAATTACTTCTGCCACCGGTAATCAGATGCCCAGTGGTGTAGCTATAGGGGCTGCAGTGGTCGCCATGGAGACCAGGCTGCTCTCTCTCCCTACTCAGATGTATCAGCAACTGAATAGACGGCTGGCAGGAGCCCCATGCTCCCTCTCCTGCCCCCGGGACTCCTGCTCTGTGTAATACACATCTGACATTGTACAGTGGGTGACATGGCTAATAGACTGCAGCGCAATGTGCTCCAACCTAAAACAACAACTTCCATCTTGACAACCTGACAACGTGCCTGGGCATGCTCATGACATCACTATGACAAGCAGTGACATCACGTAAGTGACATAATTGGTGATGTCATGCAAGGGCCCTATAAAAGAAGGTGCAGAGCCCCAGAATCTCTGTTCTTAGGGACTCACTAGCGATCACACTGTTGGTATTACCTTGCATTCTGCCTGTGTATACTGACAGTTATTTCTAGTGTTTTTTCGTCAATCCATGGAGAGAGAGGAGAGGATTGAGAGGGAGCTTGCCATTTTTGGCAACCTCCTTTGCTATTTGGTTCCAATCCTGGTGGGCTGTCTTTCCACCAGACAACCACTCAGCATAATTGAACCCTTCTTCAACCCGCTGAGCTGGGGCAATTCCATCAGCGACCCGCTCAGCTGGGAGAACATCACCTCGGTCCTGGGGCCAAACAGCACCATCACAGACCAGACCAGCTGTAAGATTACCCCCATCCTGCAGAGGCCCAATTACACCACCAGAAACCTGCAGCGTCCAAACAACACCATTGGAGACCTGCCCGACTGTGAGCTCATGTCCATCACCAGTCATGTCCAGAGCGCAGCAACCGCCTTTACTGACCTGCTCAGCTGGTTATCTGCTGTAAGTGATGTGCTCAGCTGGCTATCCACCACCAGCCGTCTGCTGAGCAGGACTTTCAGTAACAGCGCCTTGCTGACCTGGATAACAGCTGCTGTAGAGCGAGTGAGCGTGATCACCACCACCTGTGATTTCGTCAACTGGATCTACAGCACCAGAGACCTGATCGCCTGGACCACCATCCTCACCCGCAGCAGCTTCCTGGAGATCTGGAACACCACAGCCACCTGGATCACCACCACTACCGCCGGTGAGCTGATAACGTGGATGTCTGCCATCACCACCAGCGATCTACAAGCCATCCTGAGCAGCATAAGTGAGAAGCTGGTGTGGGTTGCCACAACCCTCCAGCTACTCACTTTGGTGACCAGCCGCTGCAACAGGTGTGCTTGGCTGATAACTGTGAGTGAGGCGTTATCCTGGATGAACACCACCAGCAGGATGCTGATCGGCGCCCTACGGAGCATCAGACTAATCCTGCGATGCTTCAGCAGCACCGAGGAGCTAAGGAAATGCCTGGCCATCATTTCCAAGGAAGTGCTCGGCAGCTTCCCCACCACCACGAGTACACCACGCTCCGAGGGACATCCCTACCGCCGACAGCGAATTATTTAAAATAATCGGACAACATCATCAGGGGCCTGCAGTGGCTGAACAGTTACATCAGAGAGCAGCCCAGCTGGAAGATTACCACAAACCTGCAGAGACCAAATTCCACCACCATCAACCTGCAGCGTAGCAACTCCAGCACCATCAAAATGCAGAGTCCAAACAACACCATTGGAGACCTGCCCAACTGGAATATGACCACCTGTGACCTCATTTCCATCAGCAGCCATCTCCAAAGTGCAGCAACCACCTTCACTGACCTGCTTAGTTGGATATCCACCACAAGCCGCCTGCTGAGCTGAACTTTCACTAATAGTGACCTGCTGACCTGGATCACAGCTGCTGTAGAGTCAGTGAGTGTGATCACCACCGCCTGTGATTTCATCACCTGGATCTGCAGCACAAGAGATCTAATCATCTGGACCACCACCCTCACCAGCTTCCTGGAGATCTGGATGACCACAGCCACCTGGATCACCACTACTGCTGCCGGTGAGCGGATCACGTGGATTTCCACCATCAGCATCAGCGATCTGCAAGCAATCACAGCGAGTGCGACATTGTCCTGGACTATAACCACCAGCAGGATGCTGATCGGCTTCCTACAGAGCATCAGACTGATCCTGCGATGCTTCACCAGTACCGAGGAGCTGAGGAAATGCCTGGCCATCATCTCCAAGAAAGTGCTCAGCGGCTTCCCCGCCGCCGCCACCACAGCACGCTCCGAGGGACATCCCGACCGCCGACAGCGAATGATTTAAAAACTTAAATAAATGTGTTTTTTTTGCAAAAAATGTGTTCTTCTTGTTAAGAAAATAGACATAGGGGGAATTTATTATAGACCAGAATTTTATATGTCACTATACATTGGAGCAAGGCGTCCAAGGGTGTAAGTGTGTAATAATGATAATGTGGGACACTAAAAACACCATACACCACCTCTCTTACACTGTACCTGTCAGCTCTGCCCCCCCAAAGATGGCCGCTCTGCCGTACTCACCGTTATTGTGTGAGGTGAGGAGGAAAGGGGAACTACAACCATGGTGGACTGCACACAGGAGCGCCCCCTGCTGGTCACTCTCCTCCAGCTCTTCTCTCTGCCACTGGCTGTAAGGAGTATACGCTGCCACGACAAAAACACCCGTTGGGGTCTCGGTAGATTTTTCACACAGCGTCCTTGTTTCCATTTAGCAACCAATCACAGCTCAGCTTTCACGTATTATTTGCCCTGGAAAAGTGAAAGGGGAGCTGTGATTGGTTGCTATGGGCTACTAAGGGAAATGTATTGTGCTGTTTTATAGCAAGAGGCCCATAGCAACCAATCACAGCTCAGCTTTCATTTCTCACATTGCTCTGGAAACATGAAAGCTGAGCTGTGATTGGTTGCTATGGGCTTAAAGAAGACTTGTCACCCCCGTGCCGGGGTGACAGGCTCCCGACCCCCTGTTAGATCCCCTATACTCACCTGATCCCGCCGGGTCTCGCTTCCTGATCTGGTCGGGTCACGGAGATATCAGCTCCCGAAGCCCGGCGCGCGCGCTCACAGGAGAGTCCGATGCCCATAGAGAATGACGGAGCATCGGACTCCCCATTCATTCTCTATGAGCATCGGACTCTCCTGTGAGCGCGCGCTCCGGGCTTAGGGAGCTGATATCTCCGTGACCCGACCGGATCAGGAAGCGGGACCCGGCGGGATCAGGTGAGTATAGGGGGCTGTAACGGGGGGTCAGGAGCCTGTCACCCCAGCACGAGGGGTGACCTCCTTTTTTTTTTGGAAACTGTTTTATTTATAAGATTTTTCCATTATTATAAAAATAACAAGACCACCAGGGTATCTCGAGCACATACCAATACATTGCAGCAGTATACATCCACACCATTTTAAAACAGCCACCTGCAAAACTTCCACAGTGATAGGGTTCCTCAGTGTTTCCAAGAAGATTGGAACTGGAAGAGACGCAGGGCCTTGTGTAGGAAGATTGCACATCAAATTCTAGCATACAATAAGTATAGCATGGTATCCAATAGGCATGTCTCGAGTAGGCCTCAACTATGAACATTAAACTGTAACCAAACACACAAAACCAAAAAACTTGGGGTAACACATTAGGGTGGGGGGGGGAAGGGGACTAGTGTACAGAGCGTCCCATGGATCCCAGATCTGGTTAAATTTCTCGACTGTGTTTTTGTTGAGGGCAGAGAGGTACTCCATTCTCCTTACATCCAGCAGCTTATTTATAAATGCCTGTCGTGGGGGGGATGCCGTGGACCTCCAGGCTGCCGCTATGACACACTTTGCTGCAGTCAAAATATGTAACAGAAGCCGAGAGGAGTTTTTACCAAGGGTCTTAGGGGGGATGTTCAAGAGATATACCGACGGGTCAAGCGGGATGTCTGTCCCAAGTACAGCTCGAACCACCTCTTTTACCTCCCTCCAGTAATGTTGTAACCTCTCGCATTCCCAAAAGACATGGAACAGGGTACCTCTCTGCGTCTCACATCGCCAACAAGTGTCTGTCACCTGAGGGAACAGCTTGTGCAATAGGTCTGGGGTATGGTACCAGTGCATCAAAATCTTATACTGATTTTTTTTTTAACTAACACATTGGGAAGACTTCGATGCCTGCGACCACACCACCTGCCACACCTCATAAGGCAGCTCTCTGTGTAAGTATGATTCCCATTTGGTCATATAGGAGAATTTGATGGGCTCTGCGTCAGGCGACCAAGTAAGCATGTCATAAATGGATGTGATTAAGCCACTGCTGGAAGCACTTGTCTTGCATATCCATTCAAATGGGGAGGGTTTGGGGAACCTATCCGTCGGACACACTATCGCCTTATATTGAGCTATAGCTTCATAGAAGCCAAATGCTCGGAGGGGGAGACTAAATTTTTCCCTGAGTTTCTGGAAGGGGAGGAGAGACCTCTGGAGGGGGTCCACCACATCCGCGTAGTGAAATAATTTTGCTTGCAACCAAGGGCCTATCTCCTCCACCAGCATACTCAGCGGGATAGATGGGTTATATAGGAAAGAGGACAGGAGAGAGTGTGGTGTTTTGAGGGATGATAAAGTGTTTGTCTCCTCCCAGACCCGGATCGTCAGGCGCATGGGACCCAGCGGATCCCTCTCAGTGGTAGGTTGCACAGGGTTCCATAGAAGGCTACTAGTGTGATGAGGGGCTAGCCAAAGCCATTCAAGGAACATCCATTTTGTGTAAGGGAGCAGGGAGGACCATGCTGGTATGCGTCTAAGGTGGACCACCCAGTAATATTTCTGTAAATCAGGCACCCCGAGCCCTCCTGCAGAGATACGATGACGCCTATTCCCCCAAATGAATTTCATTAGTAACTTCTGGAAATTTTTCAGGTAAGTTTTGGAGTTAGGAATTGGCAGTGTCTCCCACAGATACAATAATTTCGAGAGAATGGACATTTTCATCGCCGCCACTCGGCCCATCCGGGACAGGGGGAGGGCAGTCCACTTAGACAGGAGAGCAGTCACTTCACGGAAGAGTGGTGTAAAATTATGTCGAAATAACGATGAAAACGATGGGGTAATGTTGGTACCTAGATAGCTGATGCTGTGATCTTTCCATTTGTAGGGGTAACTCGCCTTCAAGTTGTCTAATTGTCTAGGGGGGAGGTTTATTGGGAGGGCTTCAGTCTTTGTAGTATTTATTTTATATCCAGACAGTTCTCCATAAGTAGTTAAAAGGTTATGTAGGCAGGGCAAGGACGTCAGGGGATTGCGTACAGTCAGCAGGATGTCGTTCGCAAACAGGGACAATTTGAATTCCCTATCCCGGACAAGGACCCCCTGGATGTCAGGGTTGAGTCTAATCTGCGTCGCAAGGGGTTCAATACACAGCAGGAATAGTAGAGGGGACAGGGGGCATCCCTGCCGAGTCCCATTCCGGATTTGTAAACGCGGAGACATGGCGTGTGGCAATCGGACCTCGGCTGAGAGGAAGAATACAAGGACGAGACGGCCGCAAGAAACGGTCCAGAGACACCAAAAGCAGATAAAGTGGCCTCAAGAAATGGCCAGCCTAGCCTATCAAAGGCTTTTTCTGCATCAAGACTGAGCAGAAGACCCGAAGACTTAGTTCTATTAAGGATCTGTACTATGTCTATCGTCCTCCTTGTATTGTCCCCCGCCTGTCGGTTAATCACAAAGCCCACTTGGTCCTTATCAATAAGACTCGGCAGAAGGGCCCCCAGCCTGTTTGCCAGTAATTTGGTAAAAATTTTTAGATCAGCGTTTAGGAGGGATATAGGGCGACAGCTTGCGCAGTCAGTGGGATCCTTGTCCAGTTTAGGGATCACTGTGATATAGGAGTCCAGCATCCTCTCAGGGATTCGTTCCCCGTCCAGGAAACCGTTATACAAGGCAAGCAAGTGTGGGGAAAGAATGTCAGAAAACGTCTTGTAGTAAGAGTAGGGTAGTCCGTCCGGGCCCGGGGATTTCCCTTGAGGTAGGTCCTTGATGACCTCCGTCAATTCCTCTAACGTGAAGGGGGCGTTAAGCACCTGCAGGTCTGCAGTCTGAAGCCTGGGTAAGTGACAGGAGTCCAGAAAGGAGGTCAGTCTCTGGGAACGTAATGTCGGGTCATCGGGAAGGGAAGAGGGGAGAGAGTATAGCTTACTGTAATAGTTAGCAAAGAGCAAAGCTATGCGCTTCGGGTCATATTCCAGGGTCCCCTTTTCATCCTTGAGTGCGTAGGAATTTGCCGAGGCCGCATCATCCCTGAGTTGGGAGGCCAACAATGAATGGGCCTTATTGGCCTTCTCATAGTAAGTATGTTTAGTATATTGTAGGAGGCAATCAATTTTAAGAACAGCCAAATCCTTCAGTGCAGTACGGGCCTCCACTAATTGGCGGAGGATCCGTACCGACGGAGAGGACGGGGTGACCTCCTTTAAGGGTACAAACACACACAGCGTATACGCAGCAGATACGCAGCAGATTTGATACTGTGTTCAGTTATTCAGATCTAATCTGCTGCGTATCTGCTGCGTATACGCTGTGTGTGTTTGTACCCTAAAGAGAACCTATCACATTACAGCGCCCCCCACGCAGTGCAGGATGCAGGCACAGAAAGCAGCTTCCCTGTGCTGCATCCTCAGCTCACAGCCGGCCCGCAGAGGAAGGGATTCATTGCTTTAACCCTTCATGTTGTACTGGGGGCGGGCTCAGTGCTCTAATAGCTCCTCCCACCACTGGCCCAGTACAACAGATCTGCTTATTAGTTTATGCAGTAAAGAGATCTGGAATCGGTGCGGTGTGGCTGATCCATAGGTACGCAGCTCTTATACTTTCTCTTTCAGCTCACAGGCGGCCCAAAGAGGAAGGGTTAAAGCAATGACTTCCCTCCTCTGCGGGCGGCTGTGAGATGAGGCGACAGGCACAGGGGAGCTGCTTATTGTACCCTGTGCCTGTATCCTGCACTGCATCCCTCCCAGCAAGGAGGGGGGGCACTTAATCCCCCCTTCCCTGCTGTTATAGGTGCACTGTGAGATCAGTCTGGCCCCCAGGCGGTTAATTGGGGATGCAAAGTATCCTAGCTTAACCCCCTGGTGGCTAGATTTTTCAGTATGTCACCCGAAAGGTTAAAGAAAATATCCATCAACCCCCCTAAAAAATAAAAACTACTTGCACATTAAAGGGGTTATCCAGCGCTACAAAAACATGACCACTTTCCCCCCTACTGTTGTCTCCAGTTCAGGTGCGGTTTGCAATTATTCCATTTACTTCAATAGAACTGAGTTTCAAAACCCCATCCAAACTGGAGACAACAGTAGGGGAAAAGTGGCCATGTTTTTGTAGCGCTGGATAACCCCTTTAAGGACTCAATAGTGGCTTCCTTTCTGTCTATTTTATGCCCAGTCTGGCTGCTGTCACCGCCCACCACACACTGATATCTTACAGCTGATTCCTGCAGCTTGTTCTTATTTAAATACTATATTTAAATACTTGTCAGTGCCTACAACTCCCAGCATGCCTCACTACACTCAAGTCTCCCTCCCACTTCAATCTCCACCCACTCTTCGCCCTCTATCCCTAGCTATTCTTACTTCCCTGCCTTCCTGTACCTAGTTGTGGAATAGTGAAGAAATACTACTACTACTACCATCATGCCTTATAATTGGCATATGATGGTGGTTGTAGTTATGCAAACCTGAGAGCCACAGTTTGTAGCTCTGCAAGCTGTGACTTTCCAGTTTGCATACCTTTTACTACCTGTGTACCTGGTACTGATCTGGCAGGTCCACCACTCCGCGGGCACAGCCCCATGCTGAATCTCCCCTGAGGCTGCGGTGATGGACACCACAGACAGCCAGGCTCTTCTCCATGTGCTCGGAGGTCTCCTATCCATCACAGGCTCACAGAAATGGAGTGCTGGCTACATGGCTACCAGTAAGAGGGCCACCACTGCTAGGACAGCCGGGTCAGCAGGAGCCGCATCCTCTTCTTCCAGCAGCGGCTGCACATAGGATAGCAGCTCTGGCGAGAGTAGAGGGAGGGTGGAAGAGTCACCGGGATGAAGCTAATATACAGGTCACATCATCCCGATGCTCTCCCTCCTTCCCCCACACTAAGTTCCGGGCTGTTGTGTGTGCAGTGCGGCACACATGACAGATCCCCGATGTGAGCAGAATACAAGTAACCCGGGATCTCCTGGGTGAATAACTGCACTGGTACAGGTTGGAGGAGGGACCTCAGTCCTGCATCGCCGCGCTGCCAGCCCCGTTCTTCCTGTTGTACGCCTCCCGTACACCGCGCTCCCCGATGGGAGGGCTGGTGGAGCTTGTGTGGTAGTGTCCTCCTTCCGCGCCTCATGATCAAAATCTACACCTGCTGGAAGCAGGTGTAGATGTCGTATGTCGGTCACAGATTTGAGCGCCCGGCCAACCGGATTCACTAACAGGCCTGCGCCTCTTAATGAATCCTGACTGGGAAAGGGGGCAGGGCCTAATATAAGACCATCACCCTCCTCTCCTGAAATCCTTTGTGCTGCTGTTACTTCCCCTATAAGATCAGCACGCTCCTTTCCTGACATCCTCTGTGCTGCTGGGACCTCCCCTATAAGATCAGCACACTCCTCTCCTGACATGCTCTGTGCTGCTGTTACCTCCCCTATAACATCAACACACTCCTCTCCTGACATGCTCTGTGCTGCTGGGACCTCCCCTATAACATCAGCACCCTCCTCTCCTGACATGCTCTGTGCTGCTGTTACCTCCCCTATAACATCAACACACTCCTCTCCTGACATGCTATGTGCTGCTGGGACCTCTCCTATAACATCAGCACCCTCCTCTCCTGACATCCTCTGTGCTGCTGGGACCCTGTGACCTCCCCTATGCTCTGTGCTGCTGGGACCTCCCCTATAACATCAGCACCCTCCTCTCCTGACATGCTCTGTGCTGCTGTTACCTCCCCTATAACATCAACACACTCCTCTCCTGACATGCTCTGTGCTGCTGGGACCTCTCCTATAACATCAGCACCCTCCTCTCCTGACATCCTCTGTGCTGCTGGGACCCTGTGACCTCCCCTATAAGATAAGCACCCTCCTCTCCTGACATCCTCTGAGACCATGTGACCACTCCTATAGAATCAGTCCCCTCCTCTCCTGACATCCTCTGTGCTGTTGTGACCTCCCCTGTAAGATCAGCACCCTCCTCTCCGGACATTCTCTGTGCTGCTATGACCTTGTGATCTCCCTTCTAAGATCAGCACCCTCCTCTCCTGACATGCTCTGTGCTGCTGTGACCCTGTGATCTCCCCTCTAAGATCAGCACCCTCCTCTCCTGACATCCTCTGTGCTGCTGTGACCTCTCCTATAAGATCAGCACCCTCCTCTCCTGACATCCTCTGTGCTACTGTAAACTCCCCTATAAGATAAGCACCCTCCTCTTCTGACATCATCTGTGCTGCTGTAAACTCTCCTATAAGATCAGCACCCTCCTCTCCTGACATCCTCTGTGCTGCTGTAAAGTCTCCTATAAGATAAGCACCCTCCTCTCCTGACATCCTCTGTGCTGCTGTGACCTGTGACACAGTTTTTTTGCCTGAAATATCGATAGTAGTATCGATATTTCGGTGCATCGTGCATCCCTGGTCCCTCCAAAAGAGGGACACTTGGGAGGTATGGCTTCATGTAATAATCATGTAATAAATAGCATTTAATGGACAATAAGTCTGAGAATCTTCTTTGATATCAGGTGAAGATGGGATGTTGGCTATTACAGCTGTCTGTGCATTACAGTCTTTTTATACAGAGGCTGAAAGGGCCAAAGGGGCAATAATACAAGGCCTGGCCTTACTGTATGGGGTGTGATCCTGCTCTATAGACATGTCACTAATACTGTCACATGAAAGACTGGAATGCCACCTCCAGGAGTCTGACTGAATAACCCAGAACAATAATAATACTTTATATCTATACTGCATATTGTGCATTATATGGCCATGCAGCCTCATATACAGCAAACCACCAGGCTCTGTGTATCCTGACCAGGGCCAATTCCAGGACCAGGCAGGCTGGGCACCACACAAACTCACCGAACTCACCAAATCAACAGCGCCTCTCGCAGCGCATCAACAGCACCCCCCCCCCCCCCGAGGCCCCCCTTCCCCTGAGATGATGTAACATTAGCCAGCACCGACCCTCTGTCCTCCCTCTAGAGCAGGGTGCCGCAGGTTGAGGGGGTACGGCAGGAGGCATCAGGGACCAGGAGAGGACTATGAAGAAGTTATGTGACCAGGCCCTTGTCATCAGAACCATTTTACTTTTATGGGACTCCTATTACGAGAGCCGAATTGATGTTAGACGCTGGACTCTGATTATTGGAGCTGTGTTCATAATTGTTTATCCAACATATTCTCGAAGATTTCTTGATAAGCTGTTGCCTGACTATAGTGCCTTACGTAGTTATCCATTGTTATATTATTATTGTTTATTCATTTTTTTGTATATGGATGTACTACTTGTGGTCGCATGTGGAGGAGAGTCGCTGTAGGTCCGCTGTGCTTGTGGAGGTATACACATCTATTATATATACAAATAATTCTTTTTGATTCTATTGGATGTTAGTTGCACATGTTACAAGGACCTTCTGTTCTACCCTTTGGATATGAGCACCGCTACTTAAAGGGGTAGTGCACCCAAAAAAACATTTCTTTCAAATCAACTGCTGCTATGAAGTGCCAGAGATTTGTAATTTACTTCTATTAAAAAATCTCAAGCCTTCCAGTACTTATCAGCTGCTGTATGCCCAGCAGGAAGTGGTATTATTTCCAGCCTGGAGAGCAGGAGAGGTTTTCTATGGGGATTTGCTCCTTCTCTGGACAGTTCCTGACATGGACAGAGGAGGCAACAGAGAGCACTGTGTCAGACAGGAAAGAAAACACCACTTCCTGCTGGACACACAGCAGCTGAAAAGTACTGGAAGGCTTGAGATTTTTTAATAGAAGTAAATTACAAATCTCTGGCACTTCATGGCAGCAGTTGATTTGAAAGAAATTTTTTTTTGGCGCACTACCCCTTTAAACTTCATTTCTTGGAAGAAATGCGTGTATGTGGTGTCATATCCGTGTGTTTAAGATATAACAAATGCCTACAATGTATGGATTTTTTGTGCAGGTGATGACTGCTTAAAAATTATACTTACGAATGTATATGGGTTGTTCAATTTATCATGAGGACGTAGTATATAGGAGTGTTGTATTTTGGCCATAAACTCTACCATTATGATACTATAAAATATTTATGTGGGGACTTTTGTGTAGCACAGTGATTAGTATATAAGCGCCGATCACCGCCGTTGCAGTATTTTGGGGACCTTATTAGTACATGGTGAATTACCTCCCTACAGGACAACCAAGTCCTGTGGGGTTGATACCACATATGCGTATGGACTTCTTGCTTCAGCTTTAGATCTTGGTGCTGCTACTTTACTGACTAAATTTCTTGACGTGAACAAAGTTATTGTGCGTGGCGTTCTATTACTTGCAAAATGAGATCTTGCTATATGATGAGTGCGCACGCGGTGAATATTTGGGGGTTAAATGAGAGGTAATTCATTGCAGCATATGTGGCGCATGTCTTGGTCCGGAACTACGCGACCATCTTTATCACTGGTGGAACGCTGAGTGTGATGGTACGCGGTCGACGCATGCGCAGTACTTCGGTGAAGCGAGGCCATCTTTGATATGGGGAAGACTGTCTGAAGGTAGCGCATGCGTAGAACTAATGTGTGCACGCCGTGGGCGCCATTTTGTGTGTGTGTGTGTCCATGAACGTGCAGCTTGTGACTCTCCTCCACATGTAAGTTATATATTTTTTCTCATGTGTACAGTATTGATGATGATTACTTATGGATATATAAGCAACCCTATACAACCAGAGCGTACCCCTGACGAAGTTCCGGGTTCGGGACGTAACGTGTAGGGTGCTTTGGACCCCACTCAGCAGACCACACTCCATGGGGTGACACCAGAGTTTATGTACCTTGGTTTCGTTAACCTTTTGACTTATTTACTTCTTTCATAAGCGTATACTATATATGCACATTGTGTATTACACTTTATTGATTACAGGCACTTGCACTTTGGTAATTATGAGTCATTGGTTTCCTTTGTGACTTTTGTATCATTTGTTATTTGTGGAGTGTGTGTTCATATATCTTGGAACTGAGTGTGGGGAGGTAGGGACCCCATGTATTGGTTTAGGGTCCCTCCTGGATATTTCTTTGGGTATTTTAAGTGTTTTTAATATTTTTGGGTTTGGGTAGGGTTGTTTTCTGTATGTACTAATATATTAATAAAGATGATGTTTATATATTTTTGAACATATAGTTGTGTGCCTGGTGATTTATGACATACACTTTCTCTTTTTTATATGCAATTGTGGCTTGTTTGGTATGTCACACCATGAGCACCAGTGATTTGGCTGTGCATGACCCCATCTCTGTGATATTGACCAGGAGAGGACGTTCATTTAAAAAATCAAGCCAGGGCTGAGCAGTTAGAGCACTGTCGGCTCCTGTCACACGGAGCCGACAGTGTAGTGTGTGGTGAAGTAAAGGGCTCTGTAAGAAAGCGCTGCGGCTGCCCAACTTACTGCCTGCTGACTTTCTTCTAAACCTGTGCTCAACGTAAATCAGACACACGACTGTGTGTGGGCAGATTCGGCATTATCTGTAGCACAGGCCGTGCTTCCCCATCTGTGTGGTGACCTCTGCACAGCCTGTGTGCGTCTCCCTGTGCAGCGTCCTCTCCATGCCTATATGTGCCCCTGATGGTAAGCCTGTCTATGTCCTCTCTCTCCTGTCTGTCCGTCTGTCTTTTTATCTCCTATCTATCTATCTCCTATCTATCATCTATCTATGTATCTATGTATCTCCTATCTATCCAGTGGCGTAGCGGGCGTGGTCGCGGCGGTCGCTACCGCGACCGGGCCCGCCAGGGAAGGGGGCCCACGGCCCCCCTCCCCACCCCTCTCCCAGGCCCCCGGCCGATGCTCTGCTACCTGGGGGTGTCCCCGGGATTTCCCGGCAGCACACGCACCAGGGAGCGGTGTACGCTGGGGCAATTACTTCCGGGTCAGGGAGCGCGTCACTCCCCGTGCCGGAAGTAACAGCCTCGGCCTACACAGCTCCCTGGTGCGTGTGCTGCCGGGCAATTCCAGGGACACCCCCAGGGAGCGGAGCATCGGCCGGGGGCCAGTCCAACTACAGAAGACCACAGAAGAAGAAATGAGAGAAGGGAGCTGCGACGGGGGAACGAGGTGTTTGGTGAGCTTTTTTTTTCTTTTTTTTTTTAATCTGCTTGACAAGAGGGGAATGTATAAGGGGACAACACAGTGGGGGCTGAGTACAGGGCAGTTTCTAGGCCATTTTGGCAACAGGGCGACTCTGAGAAAAGCGCCCCCCCCCCCCACACCTCCTATTAATGGGGGGGCCGCTATCAATCACTGCTGAGTGAGGTGCGAGGTCTGGGTGGGACACACACTGCAGAGCGCCCCTATATAGAACATGTGTCCTGGACTCCTGGGAGGGCTGATACTGGGGGACACCTACCGAAGGAACCAGTGAGAAGAGACACCACAGCTTCATTAAATAACAACTACAACTCTCAGAATGCCTTACACTTATGAAGCTCTCAGGGTATGCTGGAAGTTATAGCTTGTGAGATGACAACACCTTGAGGTGTCTGTTCATTTTTACTTCAACTTCCAGTATATTCTGAGGGCTGTGGACTGTCAGTACATGCTGGGAGTTGTAGTGTTTGCAGCTGTTGTAGTTGGAGGCGCATTTGTTCCGGAGCAGGCCCCTCTGAATTTACTAAGGCTGGGTTCACACTACTTTTTTGCGATGTTTTTCCAAAAAACGGATAAAAAAAATGTATGGAAAAATGGATGCTCGTGTGCATTGGTTCTGATCTGTTTTTCCATTGACTTCTGTTTTTTTAACATACACAAAAACACAGTAGACTGAATTTTTGTGTACGTTAAAAAAAAAAGGATGCGTTCTAATATGACTGACAGGAAAAGAGGCTTCTAACCGACCTATTTTCCTGTCAGTCATCCTGCAGAGCTCACAGACAGGCAGAGGGCCATGACTAGTCACAGCCCAGGTGACTAGTTCCTGGCTCTCTGCTTGATTCATGCGCCAAAATATTAGACCGTTTCAGCACCTAAATTTCTACAGAAGACATAGAACACAGGGTAAGGAAGCATTTTGGCATCTTCCGGGCACCGCTAGTAGCATTACCGGGAAAATCTAAGTTAATGATTTGCTTTATCTTTTACAAGTCTATGGCACTATACATTCTTCCAGAGGAATGAAAATCCGCCTCAGGAATGGAAGAATGGAAGAATGGAGCGCCATAGACTGTAATAGAAATCAGTATCGCAGCAGATTTCACTGTGATACTCCCAGTGTGAAATTTACTGCAAATGCGGTATGTGTGGATGTACCCTTATAAACCTATGGTAAGTTTGAACCTGAACCAGAATTGGATGGTGTAGCTGTATCTTTTTTCTTTTCCAGGCTGCGTTATCAACAGCTGCACCATGCGGGTCTGGTTCTGAACCTTACTGTAAGGGTAGCTTCACACTTACCGGATTCGCATCGGATTTCATGCTGCGAGTTGTGGGTATGTAACCCCATTGCAAATCACACTTCCAAACTCGCAGCGTGAGATCTGCTGCGAATCCGGTACGTGTGAAGCTACCCTAAGTTGTCTCATCTGTAGTGTATATACAGACAGATCAATAGATATGTATTTACATACAATTATATATATATATATATACTTGTATACTACACAGTATGGACATCACACATACATAGAACACAAACAGCACACTATACATTACATAGGATATCACACACACACAGCACACTATACATTACATAGGATATCACACACAGCACACTATACATTACATAGGATATCACACACAGCACACTATACATTACATAGGATATCACACACAGCACACTATACATTACATAGGATATCACACACAGCAGGGCCGTCTTAACAGCATTATGGGCCCCTGGGCAGAGGTGCGAATTGGGCCCCTCACGGCCGCCGCCATCAACCCCCCCCCCATCTTTGCAACCCTGCCCCTAGCCAGTACAATTACTTCTGACCCCCCCTACACACACTACCCCCATCTGCCCCCCCCTACACACACACTACCCCCATCTGCCCCCCCTACACACACACTGCCCCCATCTGCCCCCCCTACACACACACTGCCCCCATCTGCCCCCCCCCCCCCACACACACACTACCCCCATCTGACCCCCCCTACACACACACACTACCCCATCTGACCCCCTAAAAACACACTACCCCCATCTGCCCCCCCTCCTCCCCCTACACACACTACCCCATCCTCCTCCCCCTACCCCCATCCTCCTCCTACACACACTACCCCCATCCTCCTCCCCCTACCCCCATACTCCTCCTACACACACTACCCCCATTCTCCTCCCCCTACACACACACACACAACCCCCACCTGACCCATACACACACACACACTACCCCCATCCTCCTCCCCCTACACAAACACACACACTACCCCCATCCTCCTCCTCCACACACTACCCCCATCCTCCTCCCGCTACACACACACACTACCCCCATCCTCCTCCTCCTCCTACACGCACTACCCCCATCCTCCTACACACACTACCCCCATCCTCCTACACACACTACCCCCATCCTCCTCCTCCTACACACACTACCCCCATCCTTCTCCTCCTACACACACTACCCCCATCCTTCTCCTCCTACACACACTACCCCCATCCTTCTCCTCCTACACACACTACCCCCATCCTTCTCCTCCTACACACACTACCCCCATCCTCCTCCTCCTACACACACTACCCCCATCCTTCTCCTCCTACACACACTACCCCCATCCTTCTCCTCCTACACACACTACCCCCATCCTTCTCCTCCTACACACACTACCCCCATCCTTCTCCTCCTACACACACTACCCCCATCCTCCTCCTCCTACACACACTACCCCCATCCTTCTCCTCCTACACACACTACCCCCATCCTTCTCCTCCTACACACACTACCCCCATCCTCCTCCTCCTACACACACTACCCCCATCCTCCTCCTCCTACACACACTACCCCCATCCTCCTCCTCCTACACACACTACCCCCATCCTCCTCCTCCTACACACACTACCCCCATCCTCCTCCTCCTACACACACTACCCCCATCCTCCTCCTCCTACACACACTACCCCCATCCTCCTCCTCCTACACACACTACCCCCATCCTCCTACACACACTACCCCCATCCTCCTTCTCCTACACACACACTACTACCCCCATCCTCCTACACACACTACCCCCATCCTCCTTCTCCTACACACACACTACTACCCCCATCCTCCTACACACACTACCCCCATCCTCCTACACACACTACCCCCATCCTCCTACACACACTACCCCCATCCTCCTTCTCCTACACACACACACACTACTACCCCCATCCTCCTCCTCCTCCTACACACACACACACACACACACACACACAAACACACTGCCAACCCCCCCGGCCGCCAACACTATTCCCCACACACTATCCCTGCAGACCGCCATCCCCCGCCCCAAACACACACAGTAATCCTCCGGGGGTTACAATACTCACCCCCGTGGCCGTGCAGCAGCCTGAGGTAAAGGAGAGCGGCAGGGGAGAAGCCTGAAGCCGCTACAGCTACTTGTGGACAGGAGAGAGGCGGGGCCGGAACGCGCGGCCGTCCACTGCAGCCCTCCGTCCAATTAAGAGCGGGGTGATGACGTCACGATGGCGTCCGGACGTACGACGGCACTAAGTGATGCCGGCTGATCCCGCTCCCGTGTCCCGCCAGCGCCGAAGTAACAGCAGCATGGGGCCTCTGATAGTGATCGCTCACAGGCCCCGGCTGCTGTTATTTCGGCGCTGGTGGGATCAAAAAGACTTTCGGGGCCCCCTCGGACGCAAGGGCCCCCGGGCAGCAGCCTACCTTGCCCAATGGGTAAGACGGCCCTGACACACAGCACACTATACATTACATAGGACAGGGGTACTCAACAACTTTTAGTGAAGGTCCACTTACCGGGGTCTATTGTCAAGTGAAGGTCCGAGCTGAACATCAGTAGGAAACGTGTTTTGTTACTTTGTCACAAACGTTCAACTATTTATATACAGAATTGCTGCTTATTAGCGGGAAAATTGGCATTTTTTTCTCTCTCACCAGGCCTTTGGTACAAAGGGGGTGACTGCCCTGGTAGCATATAGCCCCCTGTTGCTCCCCCAGTAGTGTATAGCCCCCCCTGTGCGCTCTCCTTCAGTAGTATATAGCCCCCTGTTGCTCCCCCAGTAGTATATAGCCCCCCTGTGCGCTCTCCCCCTGTAGTATATAGCCCCCTGTGAGCTCCCCCCAGTAGTATATAGCCTCCCCGTGCGCTCTCCCCCTGTAGAATATAGCCGCCTGTGAGCTCCCCCCAGTAGTATATAGCCCCCCTGTGCGCTCTCCCCCTGTAGTATATAGCCCCCTGTGCGCTGTCCCCCAGTAGTATATAGCCCCCTGTGAGCTCCCCCCAGTAGTATATAGCCCCCTGTGCGCTGTCCCCCAGTAGTATATAGCCCCCTGTGAGCTCCCCCCAGTAGTATATAGCCCCCCTGTGAGCTCCCCCAGTAGTATATAGCCCCCTGTGCGCTGTCCCCCAGTAGTATATAGCCCCCTGTGAGCTCCCCCCAGTAGTATATAGCCCCCCTGTGCTCTCCCCCTGTAGTATATAGCCCCCTGTGAGCTCCCCCTGTAGTATATAGCCCCCCCATGCGCTGTCCCCCTGTAGTATATAGCCCCCTGTGAGCTCCCCCCAGTAGTATATAGCGCCCCTGTGCTCTCCCCCCAGTAGTATATAGCCCCCCTTGTGTTTTCCCCCTGTAGTATATAGCCCCTGTGAGGTCCCCCCTGTAGTATATAACCCCCTGTGCGCTCCCCCCAGCAGTATATAGCCCCCTCAGTAGTATATAGCCCCCTGTGAGGTCCCCCCTGTAGTATATAGCCCCCTGTGCGCTCCCCCCAGTAGTATATAGCCCCCTCAGTAGTATATAGCCCCCTGTGAGGTCCCCCCTGTAGTATATAGTCCACCTGTGCGCTCTCCCCTTGTAGATGCCCCCCAGACAGAAAAAAAAAAATAACAAAAACAACTCACCTAGCACCTCGTTCCCCGCTGCGGCTGTCTTCTTCTCTTCCCGTTGGTCCGGTCCCCGGCTGATACGCGCTCTGTAGGGATGTCCGGGGGATTCCCCAGCAAAGCGCGCATCAGTGACCTCAGCGTACGCCGCCAACCTGCACTTCCTGGAAGGACAGGCCGTCAGCGTACACTGAGGTCTGTGGTGCGCGCTCTGCTGGGGAATCCCCGGGACATCCCCAGAGAGCGCGTATCAGCCGGGGGCCGGACCGACACTGCCCCCAGCCCCACAGGCGTACTGACATCTAAGGACAGTACGCCTATGGGACGGGAGGCAGTGCGGTGGGGAGCGGGACGGACCGGATCCAGGGAGCTTAGGAGGTCTGACTAGGGGTCCGGACAGCTGGCCTCCCGGACCGCGGTCCGCCAGTTGAGGACCCCTGACATAGGATATCACACACAGCACACTATACATTACATAGGATATCACACACAGCACACTATACATTACATAGGATATCACACACAGCACACTATACATTACATAGGATATCACACACAGCACACTATACATTACATAGGATATCCCACACAGCACACTATACATTACATAGGATATCCCACACAGCACACTATACATTACATAGGATATCACACAGCACACTATACATTACATAGGATATCACACACAGCACACTATACATTACATAGGATATCACACACAGCACACTATACATTACATAGGATATCACACACAGCACACTATACATTACATAGGATATCACACACACAGCACACTATACATTACATAGGATATCACACACAGCACACTATACATTACATGGGATATCACACACACACAGCACACTATACATTACATAGGATATCACACACAGCACACTATACATTACATAGGATATCACACACAGCACACTATACATTACATATGATATCACACACAGCACACTATACATTACATAGAATATCACACACAGCACACTATACATTACATAGGATATCACACACAGCACACTATACATTACATAGGATATCCCACACAGCACACTATACATTACATAGGATATCACACACAGCACACTATACATTACATAGGATATCACACACACAGCACACTATACATTACATAGGATATCACACACAGCACACTATACATTACATAGGATATCACACATACCTTTGCACATTTACACACAAATATAGTGGAGTAGCTTTTTGTAGCTGGGTGCAGTCTAGGAAGGGTTAAATCACCAGGCACAGGTCCTATGCTAATAACCCTCCCCCACCCCCTCCTCCTGACTGAAGCTGCAGAGTCTTGAGAGCTATGGGGAAAGGATGAAAGTTAGAGGGAAGATGAGAAAGCATAGACTGTGGGGTATGAAGCTGCCCCCCCACCCAACAATCACATACACCCCAACACTGCTGATCCCCCACAGTGACCCCCCCTCTCCCCCTCCAGACAGACAGCAGCACTTACATAGACGCTCTCCTCAGCTGTGTGCAGGCCGGGTCGGGGGAGGAGACGTTCTCAGACTGGAGCTGCTGCCTGTGCTGGATCATCAGCAGAGCCGCAGGGGGGAACATGGGGGAGTATGGGGGAGTCCCTGCTGCCTCCTCTATCCTCTTCCCTCTGGTCACAGGCCACAAAGGAGCCCCCAGGAGCCAGGTACTGTGTGTGGGGGCGCTCCAAAGTCCGAGCCTGCTGCCCTGTGCAGAACATCACTGATGCTGTGTGGTGAGGGAGGGCGCCCCCTAGCTGTCAGCGCCCCGTGCACTGGCCCGGCCTGCACGGTGCTAGACACGGCCCTGGCTGAGTATACAAAAGGTAACAGCACTAACAGCCAAAAGGGCAAAAAAGATAATAAAAATTAGAGTAGTGCACGCCTCACCAGATTGAACTCAAAAAATCCGGACTCCAAACAATATAGTAAACGGAGACAGCACTTAGGTGAAGGTGAAAAAAATCGTGGCTTTATTCACACCCCTGCGACGTTTCGGCTATACACACTAGAGAAAGGCTTGAGAAAGGCTAGTGTGTATAGCCGAAACGTCGCAGGGGTGTGAATAAAGCCACGATTTTTTTCACCTTCACCTAAGTGCTGTCTCCGTTTACTATATTGAACACAGTGGGGGCATCTATATGGGGGGCAACATAAGGGAGGCATGTATAAGGGCACAGCACAGGGAGGGCATCTACAAGGGGGGTATCTATATGGGGGCATGTGTAAGGGGAAAACACGGGGGGGGGGGGGCAACATAAGGGGGACAACACGAGGGGGGCATCTATAAGGGGACAACACAGGGGGTCACCACAGGGGCCATCTATGGGGGGCATCTATAAGAGGGGCAGAGGGGGACAACAAAAAGGGCATCTGTAAGGGGTGCTACACAAAGGGGGCCATCTATAAAAGGGAATACAAGAGATGGGCAGTCTGTAAGGGACACTACACAGAGGGGGGCATCTATAAGGGGGACTACACTGAGAGGGGCTCACAAGGAGATGCACATGGGGCCATCTCTACACAGAGGGGCACATATACTGTAAGGGGGTCACATAGAGTCAGCCTACCCACTAAATGAGGGTGTAAAGGGGCCAATACAGATTTGCAGTGTGTAGAGAGATGAGGATGGTGATAGAGTGAGGAGACTAATATGTCTGTCTGGCAGATTCTGTGGATTCGTGGCTCTGAGAAGTTCTCATAACGGCCCAGGACAGATGGAGAAGATGAGGAAAAGGAAAGAACTCCGATCAGAGAAGACGTCCCCTGTGAGTCACCTGATATACTGTAACTGCACTGTGATGTATATGGTGTATAGACCCTGTGTAGAGCTGGGGCCACCTCTATATGACTGGATGAGGTGATAGTGATCTGTGTACAGTGGTTGTTGTTCATTAGCAGCAGTGACATTAGTCAGTATGTGGCAGTGTTAGTCAGTATGTGATGGGATTATTTGTTACTTGTAATCTGGTACAGTATATTATTGGATTCAGTATACAGGTTGTGGTCAGTAACAATATTGTGGTGATGGTTGTGGTGGCAATATTTGCCCCTTGTATACTGGTTGGTATTATTGGTCAGTATACAGGATTTGGTCTGTAACAGTATGGCGGTAATATGTATGGTGATATTTCCTTCCTATATACTGGTATTATTGGTAATATTGGTCTTGATATATCTATCTATCTATCTATCTATCTATCTATCTCCTATCTATCTATCTTCTATCATCTATCTATCTATCTATCTATCTATCTATCTATCTATCTATCTATCTATCTATCTCCTATCTATCTATCTATCTATCTTCTATCTATCTAGCATGTCTTGCTACATGGGGCAAATCTGGATGCAGGGGGCATACCTGAGTATAAGGGCATATGTGTCTGCAGTGGACCTACCTGACTATTAGGGGACAGCAGGGAACATTATTATTTTATGGGGGTACAGCAGGAGATCATATGTACAGGGGGAAACCCACACACCTACTTACGCGTGGTGACCCCAAACAGTGCAATTTCTACTGTATGAGACCCTATACAAGGGAAAAGGGAAGGAAGTTGAAGGAAAAGTGTAAGGGGGGGTGGGTGGGGGGGGGCGCTTTTGTCAGGATTCGTCCTGTTGCCAAAATGGCCTAGAAACTGCCCTGACACTTTTCTATCATAGACGGCAGCAGTTCACAAATTCTGCTGTGTAGGACATGATGTGACACACAGCAACTCAGATGGAGTTTCCTACTTCAGGACCTAAATCCACATAATGTCCAGGATTCCCGGGGTCGGTAGCGTCTCAGCAGTCAGACACCCCCCCCCCCCCCTCCCCCTTCTGCAATCAAACCTATAGGGCAGGGATGGGGAACCTTTGGCCCTCCAGCTGTTGCATGACTACAAATCCCATCATGCCTGGCTTTGGCTGTCCAGGAATGATCGGAATTGTAGTTGTGCAACAGCTGGAGGGCTGAAGGTTCCCCATCTCCACCTTAGGGGACCAATCTCACTAGGAGGTAGGATGGACGCTTTAAAGGGATAGTTTACCCCCCAAAAAAGCAAAAAAACCTTTCCTATCAACTGGTCCCAGCAAGTGCCAGAGATTTGTAATCATCTTCAATTAAAAAAAAAACTCCAGTCTTCCAGTACTTATCAGCTACTGCATGTGCCTCAGGAAGTGGTGTATACTTTCCAGTCTGGCGAGCAGAAAAGGTTTCCTATAGGGATTTGCTGCTGCTCTGTGCAGTTCCTGACATGGACAAAGATGGCAGCAGAGAGCACTGTGTCAGACTGGAACAAACACCACTTCCTGCAGGGCATACATCAGCTGATAAGTACTGGAAGACTTGAGATTTTTATAAAAAGTAAATTACAAATTTCTGGCTTCAGCTGATTTGAAAGATATTTTTTTTGTGAACAAACCTTTTAGGAAAACCATATAATGTATATGTAAACCCAACAGTGGCCTGAAGGGGTTAACATGAATAAATAAATGTTCTCCAACCTGTCTCCAGCTTTTGTAAAACTACAACTCCCATCATGCCCTGATAGCCTTAGGTTTTCCTTTAGAGTTTAACCCTTTCAGGACTGAAGAAGGCTGTTTGGATATTGTGGGTAGTTCTGCAACCTCTGGGGAGCTCTAGGTTGGGATCACTTACGTATCCCTGTTATGGCTATGTTCACACACAGGATTTCTGGACAGTATTTGGCAACCAAAACCAGGAGTGGATTAAAAACACAGAAAGGCTATGTTCACACACTGCTGAAATTGAGTGGACGGCCGCCATTTAATGACAAATAATTACTGTTATTTAATATAAAAACGTCCGTTATCTGCCATTAAATGGCGGCCATCCACTCCATTTCAGCAGTGTGTGAACAGAGCCTTTCTGTGTTTTCAATCCACTCCTGGTTTTGGTTGCAAAATACTGTCCAAAAATACTGAGCAAAAATACAGATGTATCCTCAACATCAAGAGTCAAAAGCTGATGGGTGGGAGTCTGACCACTAGGACCACCACCAATTCCAAGAACACAAGTCTCTTGACCACTGAGAGAATAAAGTGCAGCCAGCTTATGTGGTCAGTAGAGATGAGCACCGCGGGAGCATGCTCGGGTCCCATCATTCGGCATCTGATTACCAGAGGCTGAAGAAGTTGGATGCCGCCCTAGGGAGTCCTGGAAAACATAGATACAACCTATGGTCTAGGGCTGCATCCAATTACTTCTGCCACCGGTAATCAGATGCCCAGTGGTGTAGCTATAGGGGCTGCAGTGGTCGCCATGGAGACCAGGCTGCTCTCTCTCCCTACTCAGATGTATCAGCAACTGAATAGACGGCTGGCAGGAGCCCCATGCTCCCTCTCCTGCCCCCGGGACTCCTGCTCTGTGTAATACACATCTGACATTGTACAGTGGGTGACATGGCTAATAGACTGCAGTGCAATGTGCTCCAACCTAAAACAACAACTTCCATCTTGACAACCTGACAACGTGCCCGAGCATGCTCATGACATCACTATGATAAGCAGTGACATCACGTAAGTGACATAATTGGTGATGTCATCCCAGGGCCCTATAAATGAAGGTGCAGAGCCCCAGATTCTCTGTTCTTAGGGACTCACTAGCGATCACACTGTTGGTATTACCTTGCTTTCTGCCTGTGTATACTGACAGTTATTTCTAGTGTTTTTTCGTCAATCCATGGAGAGAGAGGAGAGGATTGAGAGGGAGCTTGCCATTTTTGGCAACCTCCTTTACTATTTGGTTCCAATCCTGGTGGGCTGTCTTTCCACCAGACAACCACTCAGCATGATTGAACCCTTCTTCAACCCGCTGAGCTGGGGCAATTCCATCAGCGACCCGCTCAGCTGGGAGAACATCACCTCGGGCCTGCAGTGGCCAAACAGCACCATCACAGACCAGACCAGCTGTAAGATTACCCCCAACCTGCAGAGGCCCAATTACACCACCAGAAACCTGCAGCGTCCAAACACCACCATTGGAGATCTGCCCGACTGTGAGCTCATGTCCATCACCAGTCATGTCCAGAGTGCAGCAACCGCCTTTACTGACCTGCTCAGCTGGTTATCTGCTGTAAGTGATGTGCTCAGCTGGCTATCCACCACCAGCCGTCTGCTGAGCAGGACTTTCAGTAACAGCGCCTTGCTGACCTGGATAACAGCTGCTGTAGAGCGAGTGAGCGTGATCACCACCACCTGTGATTTCGTCAACTGGATCTACAGCACCAGAGACCTGATCGCCTGGACCACCACCCTCACCCGCAGCAGCTTCCTGGAGATCTGGAACACCACAGCCACCTGGATCACCACCACTACCGCCGGTGAGCTGATAACGTGGATGTCTGCCATCACCACCAGCGATCTACAAGCCATCCTGAGCAGCATAAGTGAGAAGCTGGTGTGGGTTGCCACAACCCTCCAGCTACTCACTTTGGTGACCAGCCGCTGCAACAGGTGTGCTTGGCTGATAACTGTGAGTGAGGCGTTATCCTGGATGAACACCACCAGCAGGATGCTGATCGGCGCCCTACGGAGCATCAGACTAATCCTGCGATGCTTCAGCAGCACCGAGGAGCTAAGGAAATGCCTGGCCATCATTTCCAAGGAAGTGCTCGGCAGCTTCCCCACCACCACGAGTACACCACGCTCCGAGGGACATCCCTACCGCCGACAGCGAATTATTTAAAATAATCGGACAACATCATCAGGGGCCTGCAGTGGCTGAACAGTTACATCAGAGAGCAGCCCAGCTGGAAGATTACCACAAACCTGCAGAGACCAAATTCCACCACCATCAACCTGCAGCGTAGCAACTCCAGCACCATCAAAATGCAGAGTCCAAACAACACCATTGGAGACCTGCCCAACTGGAATATGACCACCTGTGACCTCATTTCCATCACCAGCCATCTCCAAAGTGCAGCAACCACCTTCACTGACCTGCTTAGCTGGATATCCACCACAAGCCACCTGCTGAGCTGAACTTTCACTAATAGTGACCTGCTGACCTGGATCACAGCTGCTGTAGAGCCAGTGAGTGTGATCACCACCGCCTGTGATTTCATCACCTGGATCTGCAGCACAAGAGATCTGATCATCTGGACCACCACCCTCACCAGCTTCCTGGAGATCTGGATGACCACAGCCACCTGGATCACCACTACTACTGCCGGTGAGCGGATCACGTGGATTTCCACCATCAGCATCAGCGATCTGCAAGCAATCACAGCGAGTGCGACATTGTTCTGGACTATAACCACCAGCAGGATGCTGATCGGCTTCCTACAGAGCATCAGACTGATCCTGCGATGCTTCACCAGTACCGAGGAGCTGAGGAAATGCCTGGCCATCATCTCCAAGAAAGTGCTCAGCGGCTTCCCCGCCGCCACCACCACAGCACGCTCCGAGGGACATCCTGACCGCCGACAGCGAATGATTTAAAAACTTAAATAAATGTGTTTTTTTTGCAAAAAATGTGTTCTTCATGTTAAGAAAATAGACATAGGGGGAATTTATTATAAACCAGAATTTTATATGTCACTATACATTGGAGCAAGGCGTCCAAGGGTGTAAGTGTGTAAAAATTATAATGTGGGACACTAAAAACTCCATACACCACCTCTCTTACACTGTACCTGTCAGCTCTGCCCCCCCAAAGATGGCCGCTCAGCCGTACTCACCGTTATTGTGTGAGGTGAGGAGGAAAGGGGAACTACAACCATGGTGGACGGCACACAGGAGCGCCCCCTGCTGGTCACTCTCCTCCAGCTCTTCCCTCTGCCACTGGCTGTAGGAGTATACGCTGCCAAGACAAAAACACCCGTTGGGGTCTCGGTAGATTTATCACACAGCGTCCTTGTTTCCAGATAGTAACCAATCACAGCTCAGACTGCATACAGACACACAACACACATCAAACATAACTACAACCACCGCCTGGAATAAAACACGGGATACTGTATTTCCAAAACTTTTTGCTGGGTGGAGATCGGCCACAGCATTTATTTATTAAGTAACATTCTTCAACTTTCCAACCAACGGGCACTATGTGCCGAACCATAACCGTAGCATACGGTGCACCGACGGCGGACTCCCACCGTGCGCGTCCGTTCAGCTATCACCACCGGATAAATTTCCGCTGCTGTGACTTCACCATCAACCCATATCTGAAAAACACAACACTTCAGTGTCTCTTCACAAACAGTTAGCAACTGCCCACTTCCCACAGTAGCGCTTAACCCACCATATCTTATATCTTTTCTTACTTGTACCATGTTACCTATACCTATAACGTTTTTGTTTGTTTTTTTTTTTTGTTTTTTTTTATATATATAGGGAGGGAGGGAGGGAAAACAGCACCAAGGGCTTGTGTGGACTGACCGGAACCAGGAAGCCCTGGTTAGAAAAGGTAAGGCCGGTTCCGCCTCCCCAGCTCCTGCATAGGCTGCAAAGCCCGCGAATTCTTGCCATAGGCTGTTTGGTACCAGGGGGGGAGGAGAGTGAGAGTCAGGGGGAGGATATTACTTTTTAACTCCTCTCAGGCGGTCCCCAATGCTTCCCAGGAGGGGAGTGAGAGTGCCGCATGCAGTCAGCCCACACCTTCCCTATACAGCAAGGTGTGCTACAGCTTTCACGTATTATTTGCCCTGGTAAAGTGAAAGGGGAGCTGTGATTGGTTGCTATGGGCTACTAAGGGAAATGCATTGTGCTGTTTTATAGCAAGAGGCCCATAGCAACCAATCACGGTTCAGCTTTCACATATTATTTGCCCTGGTAAAGTGAAAGGGGAGCTGTGGTTGGTTGCTACAGGCTCCTAAGGGAAATGTATTGTGCTGTTTTATAGCAAGAGACCCATAACAACCAATCACAGCTCAGCTTTCATTTCTCACATTGCTCTGGGAACATGAAAGCTGAGCTGTGATTGGTTGCTATGGGCTTACAATTAGAAAGCTTAAAGAGGACCTGTAACCCACCGTGTCGGGGTGACAGGCTCCCGACCCCCTGTTAGATCCCCCTATACTCACCTGATCCCGCCGGGTCTCGCTTCCTGATCTGTTCGGGTCACGGAGATATCAGCTCCCGAAGCCCGGCGCGCGCGCTCACAGGAGAGTCTGATGCCCATAGAGAATGACGGAGCATCGGACTCCCCATTCATTCTCTATGAGCATCGGACTCTCCTGTGAGCGCGCGCGCCGGGCTTAGGGAGCTGATATCTCCGTGACCCGACGGGATCAGGAAGCGGGACCCGACGGGATCAGGTGAGTATAGGGGGCTGTAACGGGGGGTCAGGAGCCTGTCACCCCAGCACGAGGGGTGACCTCCTTTTTTTTTTGTAAACTGTTTATTTATAAGATTTTTCCATTATTATAAAAATAACAAGACCACCAGGGTATCTCGAGCACATACCAATACATTGCAGCAGTATACATCCACACCATTTTAAAACGGCCACCTGCGAAAGTTCCACAGTGATAGGGTTCCTCAGTGTTTTTCCAAGAAGATTGGAACTGGAAGAGACGCAGGGCCTTGTGTAGGAAGATTGCACATCAAATTCTAGCATACAATAAGTATAGCATGGTATCCAATAGGCATGTCTCGAGTAGGCCTCAACTATGAACATTAAACTGTAACCAAACACACAAAACCAAAAAACTTGGGGTAACACATTAGGGTGGGGGGAAGGGGTCTAGTGTACAGAGCGTCCCATGGATCACAGATCTGGTTAAATTTCTCGACTGTGTTTTTGTTGAGGGCAGAGAGGTACTCCATTCTCCTTACATCCAGCAGCTTATTTATAAATGCCTGTCGTGGGGGGATGCCGTGGACCTCCAGGCTGCCGCTATGACACACTTTGCTGCAGTCAAAATATGTAACAGAAGCTGAGAGGATATTTTACCAAGGGTCTTAGGGGGGATGTTCAAGAGATATACCGACGGGTCAAGCGGGATGTCTGTCCCAAGTACAGCTCGAACCACCTCTTTTACCTCCCTCCAGTAATGTTGTAACCTCTCGCATTCCCAAAAGACATGGAACAGGGTACCTCTCTGCGTCTCACATCGCCAACAAGTGTCTGCCACCTGAGGGAACAGCTTGTGCAATAGGTCTGGGGTATGGTACCAGTGCATCAAAATCTTATACTGATTCTCTTTGTAACTAACACATTGGGATGACTTCGATGCCTGCGACCACACCACCTGCCACACCTCATAAGGCAGCTCTCTGTGTAAGTATGATTCCCATTTGGTCATATAGGAGAATTTGATGGGCTCTGGGTCAGGCGACCGAGTAAGCATGTCATAAATGGATGTGATTAAGCCACTGCTGGAAGCACTTGTCTTGCATAGCCATTCAAATGGGGAGGGTTTGGGGAACCTATCCGTCGGACACACTATTGCCTTATATTGAGCTATAGCTTCATAGAAGCCAAATGCTCGGAGGGGGAGACTACATTTTTCCCTGAGTTTCTGGAAGGGGAGGAGAGACCTCTGGAGGGGGTCCACCACATCCACGTAGTGAAATAATTTTGCTTGCAACCAAGGGCCTATCTCCTCCGCCAGCATACTCAGCGGATAGATGGGTTATATAGGAAAGAGGACAGGAGAGTGTGTGGTGTTTTGAGGGATGATAAAGTGTTTGTCTCCTCCCAGACCCGGATCGTCAGGCGCATGGGACCCAGCAGATCCCTCTCAGTGGTAGGTTGCACAGGGTTTCATAGAAGGCTACTAGTGTGATGAGGGGCTAGCCAAAGCCGTTTAAGGAACATCCATTTTGTCTAAGGTGGAACGCCCAGTAATATTTCTGTAAATCAAGCACCACGAGCCCTCTTGCAGTGGTTTTGGTCATCATTATTGGTAGAGAGATACGATGACGCCCATTCCCCCAAATAAATTTCATTAGTAACTTCTGGAAATTTTTCAGGTAAGCTTTGGAGTTAGGAATTGGCAGTGTCTCCCACAGATACAATAATTTCGAGAGAATGGACATTTTCACCGCCGCCACTCGGCCCATCAGGGACAGGGGGAGGGCAGTCCACTTAGACAGGAGAGCAGTCACTTCACGGAAGAGTGGTGTAAAATTATGTCGAAATAACGATGAAAACGATGGGGTAATGTTGGTACCTAGATATCTGATGCTGTGATCTTTCCATTTGTAGGGGTAACTCGCCTTCAAGTTGTCTAATTGTCTAGGGGGGAGGTTTATTGGGAGGGCTTCAGTCTTTGTAGTATTTATTTTATATCCAGACAGTTCTCCATAAGTAGTTAAAAGGCTATATAGGCAGGGCAAGGACGTCAGGGGATTGCGTACAGTCAGCAGGATGTTGTCCGCAAACAGGGACAATTTGAATTCCCTATCCCGGACAAGGACCCCCTGGATGTCAGGGTTGAGTCTAATCTGCGCGGCAAGGGGTTCAATACACAGCAGGAATAGTAGAGGGGACAGGGGGCATCCCTGCCGAGTCCCATTCCGGATTTGTAAACGCGGAGACATGGCGTGTGGCAATCGGACCTCGGCTGAGGGGGAAGAATACAAGGACGAGACGGCCGCAAGAAACGGTCCAGAGACACCAAAAGCAGATAAAGTGGCCTCAAGAAACGGCCAGCCTAGCCTATCAAAGGCTTTTTCTGCATCAACACTGAGCAGAAGACCCGAAGACTTAGTTCTATTAAGGATCTCTACTATGTCTATCGTCCTCCTTGTATTGTCCCCCGCCTGTCAGTTAATCACAAAGCCCACTTGGTCCTTATCAATAAGACTCGGCAGAAGGGCCCCCAGCCTGTTTGCCAGTAATTTGGTAAAAATTTTTAGATCAGCGTTTAGGAGGGATATAGGGCGATAGCTTGCGCAGTCAGTGGGATCCTTGTCCGGTTTAGGGATCACTATGATATAGGAGTCCAGCATCCTCTCAGGGATTCGTTCCCCTTCCAGGAAACCGTTATACAGGGCAAGCAAGTGTGGGGAAAGAATGTCAGAAAACGTCTTGTAGTAAGAGTAGGGTAGTCCATCCGGGCCCAGGGATTTCCCTTGAGGTAGGTCCTTGATGACCTCCGTCAATTCCTCTAACGTGAAGGGGGCGTTAAGCACCTGCAGGTCCGCAGTCTGAAGCCTGGGTAAGTGACAGGAGTCCAGAAAGGAGGTCAGTCTCTGGGAACGTAATGTCGGGTCATCGGGAAGGGAAGAGGGGAGAGAGTATAGCTTACTGTAATAGTTAGCAAAGAGCAAAGCTATGCGCTTCGGGTCATATTCCAGGGTCCCCTTTTCATCCTTGAGTACGTAGGGATTTGCCGAGGCCGCATCATCCCTGAGTTGGGAGGCCAACAATGAATGGGCCTTATTGGCCTTCTCATAGTAAGTATGTTTAGTATATTGTAGGAGGCGATCAATTTTAAGAACAGCCAAATCCTTCAGTGCAGTACGGGCCTCCACTAATTGGCGGAGGATCCGTACCGACGGAGAGGACGGGGTGACCTCCTTTAAGGGTACAAACACACACAGCGTATACGCAGCAGATACGCAGCAGATTTGATACTGTGTTCAGTTATTCAGATCTAATCTGCTGCGTATCTGCTGCGTATACGCTGTGTGTGTTTGTACCCTAAAGAGAACCTATCACATTACAGCGCCCCCCACGCAGTGCAGGATACAGGCACAGAAAGCAGCTTCCCTGTGCTGCATCCTCAGCTCACAGCCGGCCCGCAGAGGAAGGGATTCATTGCTTTAACCCTTCATGTTGCTCTAATAGCTCCTCCCACCACTGGCCCAGTACAACAGATCTGCTTATTAGTTTATGCAGTAAAAAGATCTGGAATCGGTGCGGTGCGGCTGATCCATAGGTACGCAGCACTTATACTTTCTATTTCAGCTCACAGGCGGCCCAAAGAGGAAGGGTTAAAGCAATGACTTCCCTCCTCTGCGGGCGGCTGTGAGATGAGGCGACAGGCACAGGGGAGCTGCTTATTGTACCCTGTGCCTGTATCCTGCACTGCATCCCTCCCAGCAAGGAGGGGGGGGGGCACTTAATCCCCCCCTTCCCTGCTGTTATAGGTGCACTGTGAGATCAGTCTGGCCCCCAGGCGATTAATTGGGGATCCAAAGTATCCTAGCTTAACCCCCTGGTGGCTAGATTTTTCAGTATGTCACCCAAAAGGTTAAAGAAAAATTCCATCCACCCCCCTAAAAAATAAAAACTACTTGCACATTAAAGGGGTTATCAAGCGCTACAAAAACATGGCCACTTTCCCCCTACTGTTGTCTCCAGTTCAGGTGCAGTTTGCAATTATTCCAGACTGACGGTACACCATTGCCCCTTCACTCTGGTGAACTTATAATTATTCACTAACTTAACTATAAAAATGAGACATGACGCCATTACTACTTCAAGTGCGTGGGGGTAGGCCACAGCTATTTATTTATTTATTTATTTTAAACCAAACAAGGTAAATGTAACCTGGGGGGTAGGACCCTGCTCGAACACCTTTGTGGCGAGGTCACCGGAATGCCTAAGCCACCGCCGACGTGGTGGGCATGTCCTTGTAGATCTGCCGGGTGGCCTTGCCGCTCCTTCTCCTTCCCCCTCAGCAAGGTCCTTCCCCCGCGCCAAGCTGTGACAAATGTAATCAGAAATAAAACGATCAACAACTCAGAACAAACATAGCAGAAAATTAAGGCGGGTGGGTGGGAAAGCTGTTCCTCTCTCAGCCAACACGCTGGTGTGGTGACACGTGCTACCAGCCAGCTCCCTTTATCAACTAGTGCCCTCCCCCTGCCCTCCCCTTCCCTTCTCACATGACTCCCTCGTGCTAGGGACGTGCTACGCTCCCTGTTCCCCTCAGTCACAAGCAGTGCCTCTTAGTCAGAGCCACTGCTCCATTTCCTTCAATAGAACTGAGTTTCAAAACCCCACCCAAACTGGAGACAACAGTAGGGGAAAAGTGGCCATGTTTTTGTAGCGCTGGATAACCCCTTTAAGGACTCAGTAGTGGCTTCCTTTCTGTCTATTTTATGCCCAGTCTGGCTGCTGTCACCGCCCACCACACACTGATATCTTACAGCTGATTCCTGCAGCTTGTTCTTCCTATTTAAATACTTGTCAGTGCCTACAACTCCCAGCATGCCTCACTACACTCAAGTCTCCCTCCCACTTCAATCTCCACCCACTCTTCGCCCTCTATCCCTAGCTATTCTTACTTCCCTGTCTCCCTGTACCTAGTTGTGGAATAGTGAAGAAATACTACTACTACTACCATCATGCCTTATAATTGGCATAGGATGGTGGTTGTAGTTATGCAAACCTGAGAGCCACAGTTTGTAGCTCTGCAAGCTGTGACTTTCCAGTTTGCATAACTTTTACTACCTGTGTACCTGGTACTGATCTGGCAGGTCCACCACTCCGCGGGCACAGCCTTAGTTTAGGACTGGCGTCCAGGGAGTGGGGACACATAAGAAGTTACTGCCCATGCTCAATCTCCCCTGAGGCTGCGGTGATGGACACCACAGACAGCCAGGCTCTTCTCCATGTGCTCGGAGGTCTCCTATCCATCACAGGCTCACAGAAATGGAGTGCTGGCTACACGGCTACCAGTAAGAGGGCCACCACTGCTAGGACAGCCGGGTCAGCAGGAGCCGCATCCTCTTCTTCCAGCAGCGGCTGCACATAGGATAGCAGCTCTGGCGAGAGTAGAGGGAGGGTAGAAGAGTCACCGGGATGAAGCTTATATACAGGTCACATCATCCCGGTGCTCTCCCTCCTTCCCCTACACTAAGTTCCGGGCTGTTATGTGTGCAGTGCGGCACACATGACAGATCCCCGATGTGAGCAGAATACAAGTAACCCGGGATCTCCTGGGTGAATAACTGCACTGGTACAAGATGGAAAAGGGACCTCAGTCCTGCATCGCCGCGCTGCCAGCCCCGTTCTTCCTGTTGTACACCTCCCGTACACCGCGCTCTCCGAAGGGCGGGCTGGTGGAGCTTGTGTGGTAGTGTCCTCCTTCCGCGCCTCATGATCAAAATCTACACCTGCTGGAATTTCGTATGCCGGTCACAGATTTAAGCGCCCGGCCAACCAAATTCACTAAGAGGCGTGCGCCTCTTAATGAATCCTGATGGGGGGAAGGGGGCGGGGCCTAATATAAGACCATCACCCTCCTCTCCTGACATCCTTTGTGCTGCTGTTACTTCCCCTATAAGATCAGCATCCTCCTCTCCTGACATCCTCTGTGCTGCTGGGACCTCCCCTATAAGATCAGCACACTCCTCTCCTGACATGCTCTGTGCTGCTGTGACCTCCCCTATAACATCAGCACACTCCTCTCCTGACGTGCTCTGTGCTGCTGTTACCTCCCCTACAACATCAACACACTCCTCTCCTGACATGCTCTGTGCTGCTGTGACCTCCCCTATAACATCAGCACACTCCTCTCCTGACATGCTCTGTGCTGCTGTTACCTCCCCTATAACATCAACACACTCCTCTCCTGACATGCTCTGTGCTGCTGGGACCTCCCCTATAACATCAGCACCCTCCTCTCCTGACATGCTCTGTGCTGCTGTTACCTCCCCTATAACATCAACACACTCCTCTCCTGACATGCTCTGTGCTGCTGGGACCTCTCCTATAACATCAGCACCCTCCTCTCCTGACATCCTCTGTGCTGCTGGGACCCTGTGACCTCCCATATAAGATCAGCCCCTCCTCCTCTCCTGACATTCTCTGTGCTGCTGTTACCTCTTCTATAAGATAAGCACCCTCCTCTCCTGACATCCTCTGAGACCATGTGACCTCTCCTATAGAATCAGTCCCCTCCTCTCCTGACATCCTCTGTGCTGCTGTGACCTCCCCTGTAAGATCAGCACCCTCCTCTCCTGACATCCTCTGTGCTGCTGTGACCTTGTGATCTCCCTTCTAAGATCAGCACCCTCCTCTCCTGACATGCTCTGTGCTGCTGTGACCCTGTGATCTCCCCTCTAAGATCAGCACCCTCCTCTCCTGACATCCTCTGTGCTGCTGTGACCTCTCCTATAAGATCAGCACCCTCCTCTCCTGACATCCTCTGTGCTGCTGTAAACTCCCCTATAAGATAAGCACCCTCCTCTTCTGACATCATCCGTGCTGCTGTGACCTCTCCTATAAGATAAGCACCCTCCTCTTCTGACATCCTCTGTGCTGCTGTTAACTCTCCTATAAGATCAGCACCCTCCTCTCCTGACATCCTCTGTGCTGCTGTAAAGTCTCCTATAAGATAAGCACCCTCCTCTTCTGACATCCTCTGTGCTGCTGTGACCTCCCCTATAAGATCAGCACCCTCCTCTCCTGACATCCTCTGTGCTGCTGTGACCTGTGACACAGTTTTTTTGCCTGAAATATGGATAGTAGTATTGATATTTCGGTGCATCGTGCATCCCTGGTCCCTCCAAAAGAGGGACACTTGGCAGGTATGGCTTCATGTAAGAATCATGTAATAAATAGAATTTAATGGACAATAAGTCTGAGAATCTTCTTTGATATCAGGTGAAGATGGGATGTTGGCTATTACAGCTGTCTGTGCATTACAGTCTTTTTATACAGAGGCTGAAGGGCCAAAGGGGCAATAATACAAGGCCTGGCCTTACTGTATGGGGTGTGATCCTGCTCTATAGACATGTCACTAATACTGTCACATGAAAGACTGGAATGCCACCTCCAGGAGTCTGACTGAATAACCCAGAACAATAATAATACTTTATATCTATACTGCATATTGTGCATTATATGGCCATGCAGCCTCACATACAGCAAACCACCAGGCTCTGTGTATCCTGACCAGGGCCAATTCCAGGCAGGCTGGGCACCACACAAACTCACCGAACTCACCAAATCAACAGCGCCTCTCGCAGCGCATCAACAGCGCCCCCCCCCCCCCCCCCCAGGCCCCCCTTCCCGAGATGATGTAACATTAGCCAGCACCGACCCTCTGTCCTCCCTCTAGAGCAGGGTGCCGCAGGTTGAAGGGGTACGGCAGGAGGCATCAGGGACCAGGAGAGGACTATGAAGAAGTTATGTGACCAGGCCCTTGTCATCAGAACCATTTTACTTTTATGGGACTCCTATTACGAGAGCCGAATTGATGTTAGACGCTGGACTCTGATTATTGGAGCTGTGTTCATAATTGTTTATCCAACATATTCTCGAAGATTTCTTGATAAGCTGTTGCCTGACTATAGTGCCTTACGTAGTTATCCATTGTTATATTATTATTGTTTATTCATTTTTTTGTATATGGATGTACTACTTGTGGTCGCATGTGGAGGAGAGTCGCTGTAGGTCCGCTGTGCTTGTGGAGGTATACACATCTATTATATATACAAATAATTCTTTTTGATTCTATTGGATGTTAGTTGCACATGTTACAAGGACCTTCTGTTCTACCCTTTGGATATGAGCACCGCTACTTAACCTCTTAAGGACCCATGACGTACCGGCACGTCATGGATCACTGTCACTTAAGGACCCATGACGTGCCGGTACGTCATCCCTTTAAACGGGCGCCGCGGCCGGCCGGGTCCCGATCGGGGGAGATAGCCTGCTATAATACATAGCAGGCCATCTCTCCCTGTCGGCATGGAGGGTTGTTAACCCCCCCCATGCCGACGATCGCCGCTATTGGCTGATAAGCCCATAGCGGCGATCGGAACCTTTCCGGGCCATCGGTGGCCCGATGACCCGGAAAAAAAATGGCGGTCGGTGCTGTCCGAGGACGGCACCGACCGCCATTACTGTAAAAAGTAATGGTGGTCACGGTACCACCGTCCCGATCGCCGTGAACGGCCGGCCAGCCGGCCGGCCGTTCACGGCGATCAAAGTCCCCACAAGTAATAAATACCTGCTCCGGACCCCTCAGCTAGGTAGCTGAGGGGTCCGGAGCAGGTATTTGTACATTACTCACCTGTCCCGGGGTCCTGATCGGCGTCTTCCGGGTTCCCGGCGTCCACTTCCTCTTGTCGGGACTTCGGCTTCTTCCGTGAGTCCCGATCGGCTGTTTCCGGCTCCAGCGTCGTCTATTTTCGTATTTTTCCGGCTCCAGCGTCGTCTATTTTCGGATCTTGCGATCTGCTGCCCCCTAGCGGCTGATAAGTGTAATACACGTATCAGCCACTACAGGGATGTTCAGAATGTAGTAAAAAAAAAAAATTTTTTCCCAATTTTTTTTTTTTCTATTTTCCGCACCCTATCGCCGCTGAGTGTTGATCAGCATCGCACGAAAGTGCGCTGCTAATCAGCAACTCCTCCTTTTTGGCGTAGGGTGTTTTTTTTTTATATCCTACTGCCACGGTCTGCTTATAAGTGCCGAACATAAGTGCGGCATTCATCAGCAACACCATTTTTGGCGTAGGTTTTTTTTGTATACTTACTGTAAAAAACACGTAAAAAAACACTACATTACACCACACTACATTGAATAAAGTTTTACACTACACCACTACATACCCCATATACCAATCCCCATATAAAGATGGCCCCCAGGGTGTTTTCGGTGTCGGACGCATACATTATTATTGCCTCCGACACCGAAACAGCCAGTGAGGATGAATGGGGGGATCCTTCTTTCCTCCATTCATCCTCATCCTCCTCATCATCCAGTGACGTGTCTGGGAGTAGCGTAGCGTACGCTGCCCCCCAGACACGTCTTTTCCGCCAGTACCGTCCCAATAAGAGATGACGGTATGGCGTGAAATTCTACAAACTCTGTGAGAGTACCTCAGGGTACACTTACAGATTTAGGGTACGTGCACACTGCGGAATGGCGAAGGATAACCCTTCGTGCATTCCGCAGCTGGCACCCGCCGGCGGACTGATGCAGGGGCGCGTCTCCGCCTGTGTCATAGACTCTATCCTATGCATGGGCGGATTCCATTATCCGTCATTCCATCAACACGTTGGACGCAGAGCGGAATCCGCCCGTGCATAGAATGGAGTCTACGACACGGACGGAGACGTGCGCCTGCATCAGTCCGCCGGCGGGTGCCAACTGCGGAATGCACAAAGGGTTATCCTTCGCGATTCCGCAGTGTGCACGTACCCTTAGAGTGTATGAAGGAAGGGACACCCGAATCCAGCCGCCAGATGCCCCCCCCCCCATCCTCGGAGTTAGTGGGGAGATCGTCCGGGAACTGATCTTCCCACTGCTGGATAAAGGTCACCACCACCCGTACGGGGATAACTTTTATACCAGCACCCCCTCTTCTGGTCCCTCGCTGCCTGAGCTACTGTAGCTTGCGGCACGATCCGAACATATCAGAAATAGTAATAGCGCCCTAATATTTAGCAGCCATGGAGCGGACCCAGCGCTTCTGGATATGAAGGACCCCGTATCGCACCAGGACAACATTTTCCAGGTGACGTCCCCCACACTGGAGAACAGGAGACCCCAGAAGAAGTGCAGAGTGTGGGGTAACAGGGGGATCAGGAAGGACACCATTTACCAGTGTGACACCTGTCCTGATCCCCCCGGCCTCTGCATACTGGATCGCTCCAAGGCGCACTACACGTCATTGGGGTTCTACATTATCTAAATTCTGTCCCTTATTCCTATTTCAGGGGTCACGTTGATCCAGGGATTATTCTGATCGCCATTATGGAGTCGGGAAGGAATTTTTCCCCTGTGATGAGGCTACTGTCGTCTGCCTCACGAGGGGTTTTTGCCTTCCTCTGGATCAACACAGGTTGAATTTGATGGACACCTGTCATTTCCAACCTTATAAACTAATAATTGGCCTAATACCCCCAAATAAATTAGAATTGTCCCTTTTCCCCAGCTAAGTAGGTATGGCTGCCATTCCCATTAGAGGAGGCCATGATGCAATTACAAAGCCTCTGTGCGGCCAGGACAGTAGAAACCCCCCACAAGTGACCCCATTCTGGAAACTACACCCCATAAGGAATCTAACAAGTGGGGCAGCGGGTATATGGCCCCCTGGTGACGGCCACATTTGGGACGTGAAAATGAAAAAAAATGGTATTTTTTATTTTCACGGCACATGTCCTACACATGTGCCCATCACTAGTGGGGTCCATATGCTCACTGCACCCCTTGTTAGATTCCTTATGGGGTGTAGTTTCCAGAATGGGGTCACTTGTCGGGGGTTCTACTGTTCTGGCAGCACAGGAGCTTTGTAATTGCGACATGGCCTCCATCCCCCATTCCAGCCTCTAAATGGCGCTCTGTCCATTTGGTGACTTGCCCTGTGCCCATATGGCAAATTATGTCCACATGTGGGGTATTTTCGTACTCAGGGGAAACTACCCTACACGTTTTGTGTTCATTTTCTTTTTTAACCCCTTGTGGAAATGGAAAAAAATCAAGGCTAGACCAACATTTAGTGTAATTTTTTTAAAATTTTTACTCTAAATCATTGATCTTGTCTTGATTTTTTCATTTTCACAAGGGGTTAAAAGATAAAAAAAAACACAATGTGTAGAGCAATTTCCCCTGAGTACGGAAATACCCCACATGTGGACATAAAGCGCCATGCGGGTGCAGGGTAAGCCTCCAAAGGGAAGGTGCGCCATTTGGTTTTTGAAGGCTGGATTTGGATGGAATGGATTTCGAGGGGCCATGTTGCATTCAAAAGGCCCCTGTGTTGCCAAGACAGTTAAACCCCCCACAAGTGACCCTATTATGGAAACTACACCCCTCAAGGAATGTAACAAGGGGTGTAGTCAGCATATGGACCCCACTGGTGACGGGCACAAATGTGGAACAATGTGGCGTGAAAATGAAATATTAAATTTTTTACACTATAATGTTGGTCTAGCCTTGAATTTATCATTTTCACAAGGGGTTAAAAGAGAAAAAAACACACAAAATGTGTAGAGCAATTTCCCCCGAGTCCGTAAATACCCCACGTGTGGACATAAAGCGCCATGTGGGTGCAGGGCAAGCCTCCCAAGGGAAGGAGCGCCATTTGGATTTTAGAGGTTGGATTTGGCTAGAATGGATGATGAACGCCATGTCGCATTTACAGAGCCCTTGTGCTGCCAAAACACTGTAAACCCCCCACAAGTGACCCCATTCTGGAAACTACACCCCTCAAGGAATCTAACAAGGGGTGCAGTGAGGATATGGACCCCTGGATGACGGGCACATTTGTGCCATGAAAGTGAAAAAATGAAAATTTTCACTTTCACGTCACATTTTTCCACATTTGTGCCCGTCACCAGTGGGGTCCATATGCTCACTGCACCCCTTGTTAGATTCCTTGAGGGGTGTAGTTTCCAGAATGGGGTCACTTGTGGGGGGTTTCCAGTGTCTTGGCAGCACGAGGGCTCTGTAAATGCGACATGGCCCTTGAAATCCATTCCAGTGAAATCCAGCTTCCAAAAGCCAATTGGCGCTCCTTCCCTTTGGAGGCTCGTCCTGCGCCCGCTTGGCACTTTATGTCCACATGTGGGGTATTTCTGTACTCGGGAGAAACTGTGCTACATGTTTTGTGTTTTTTTTTTTCCTTTTATCCCTTTGTGAAAATGAAAAATTGAAGGCTAGAACAACATTTTAGTGTAAAAAATACTTTAGTCTTTTTTCAAGCCATATTGTTTGGAAAATCTGTGAAGCACCTGTGGGGTCCAGATGCTCACCGCACCCCTTGTTACATTCCTTGAGGGGTGTAGTTTTCTAAATGGTGTCCCTTTAGGGGTGTTTTTTAGGTTTTGGCACCCCAGAGCCTCTGCCAACCTGAAGTGGTACAGTCAAAAATGACCAAAAATAACGGAGCCATTGAAATTCACTAGGCGCTCCCTTATATCTGAGGCTTGTGGTTGCGTCAAATAGCGCAATAGGGCCACATATGGGGTATTTCTATAAACTGCAGAAATGGGGCAATCAATATTGGGGTGCATTTCTCTGGTAATAGGTTTATAATTATGAAAAATATTGGATTACAATAAAATCTCTGCACAGAAAATTAAAATTTTCAAATTTCTTACACACTTAGCTTTTATTTCTGTGACTCCCCTAAAGGGTTAAAAAACTTTCTGGATGTGCTTTTGCAGAGTTTAGGGGGTGCAGTTTCTGAAATGGGGTGCTTCGTGAGGCTTTCTAACACACAGTCCCCTCAAATACACTTTAAACCTGAACAGTTCCCTAAAAATATCTGATTTTGAAATTTTACTGAAAATTTGGAAATTTGCTGCTAATGTTTTAAGCTTCCTATTGTCTAAAAAAAATGAAATATAGTTTAATAAATGCCGCCAACATAAAGTAGACATGTTGCTAATGCTATTTAATATATAATTTATGTGGTATAACCATTTTCTGTATAAGCAGAAAAGTTTTAAAGTTGGAAAAATGCATTTTTTCACAATTTTTCACGCTATTTTGGGTTTTTTCATAAAGATTCGTTATAAGTATCGACTCCAATTTACAAGAAATGTGAAGTACAATATGTCACGAGAAAACAATCTCAGAATCAGCCGGATAGGTAAAAGCATCCCGAAGTTATTAATGAATAAAGTGACACTGGTCAAATTCATAAAATTTGCTCCGGTCCTTAAGGCCATTTCAGGCCCGGTCCTTAAGGGGTTAAAGGGGTAGTGCACCCAAAAAAACATTTCTTTCAAATCAACTGCTGCTATGAAGTGCCAGAGATTTGTAATTTACTTCTATTAAAAAATCTCAAGCCTTCCAGTACTTATCAGCTGCTGTATGCCCAGCAGGAAGTGGTATTATTTCCAGCCTGGAGAGCAGGAGAGGTTTTCTATGGGGATTTGCTCCTTCTCTGGACAGTTCCTGACATGGACAGAGGAGGCAACAGAGAGCACTGTGTCAGACAGGAAAGAAAACACCACTTCCTGCTGGACACACAGCAGCTGAAAAGTACTGGAAGGCTTGAGATTTTTTAATAGAAGTAAATTACAAATCTCTGGCACTTCATGGCAGCAGTTGATTTGAAAGAAATTTTTTTTTGGCGCACTACCCCTTTAAACTTCATTTCTTGGAAGAAATGCGTGTATGTGGTGTCATATCCGTGTGTTTAAGATATAACAAATGCCTACAATGTATGGATTTTTTGTGCAGGTGATGACTGCTTAAAAATTATACTTACGAATGTATATGGGTTGTTCAATTTATCATGAGGACGTAGTATATAGGAGTGTTGTATTTTGGCCATAAACTCTACCATTATGATACTATAAAATATTTATGTGGGGACTTTTGTGTAGCACAGTGATTAGTATATAAGCGCCGATCACCGCCGTTGCAGTATTTTGGGGACTATACACCTTATTAGTACATGGTGAATTACCTCCCTACAGGACAACCAAGTCCTGTGGGGTTGATACCACGTATGCGTATGGACTTCTTGCTTCAGCTTTAGATCTTGGTGCTGCTACTTTACTGACTAAATTTCTTGACGTGAACAAGGTTATTGTGCGTGGCGTTCTATTACTTGCAAAATGAGATCTTGCTATATGATGAGTGCGCACGCGGTGAATATTTGTTATGAACATATATGTCATTTTTAGGGGTTAAATGAGAGGTAATTCATTGCAGCATATGTGGCGCATGTCTTGGTCCGGAACTACGCGGCCATCTTTATCACTGGTGGAGTGCTGAGTGTGATGGTACGCGGTCGACGCATGCGCAGTACTGTATTCGGTGACGCGAGGCCATCTTTTTCTTTTAAACTTTATCTTTATTTTCCTCTATAATACAATAATAAAAAAGAAAGGTATAGAAGGATGCCAATATAATCCCAATACAATTTTCCTTATTTCTTTACCTCCATTACCCCAACCCCAACAATGGGAATAAGAGATTCCAGGTACATAACATTTATACACAGTTATCTTCTTCAGAGGGGTAACCCCTCCGGTACCCGAGCGCCCAAAATAAGTTATCTTCCATACTAATCCCGTAGTCTTCTTCCCTATCTGCCAACTACTCTATCTGCCCTAACTATCCTAGGCTAGGGTGCCGGGTGATATCCCCAGCAGTGCCGCACAGTGCCAATACAACTGGAGAGCCATCAATGCACAACCAAATTCTTCTTTTCATCCTTCCTCCTGCTTTCTTTCCGAATAGAATTATACCTTGTCATACCATATTTAAGAAAACAGCCAGTTTTACACTACCTTCTTATTTCAGTCATCACCCAGCCCTCTCCAGGGCATCCAAGCCAGCTGAATGGCATTTTCCGCCCCAGAGGTAAAGTTTAACACAACACACGCACTTGTGGTTTATCCCATATCTATAATATCGGACTCACCACTTCCATTTCCACACAAACTGGTAGTGAATTTCTGTTATTCCTTTCTATAAGGATCTTTACTTTGTCATATAGCACCATTGGCTGATTACTCAACCCAGACCAGCCGAGTTCCTCATACTTCTCGGACCATTATCCTATCTTCTCTCCTTTTTTCCACCTTTACTTCTCTTATATTTTACCTATGCGTCCACCGCCGGGGGGACCCCCCCCCCCCACCCAGCCCTCCCTTCCAACTAACGCCTAACTCCCATTCTAACTAGCTGTTATACCACTCGTGCCCCAGAGGGATCACCCCCTGTTACATATGACATTTAATCTTCATCTTATAACTTTCTACAAGCATTCCTCTAACCATTGTTACCCAATTATCCTTTCCCCTCCCCCTCCCCCCCCCCCCCAGTCCGGGAAAAAAAAAAAAAAAAAGGAAAACCACCTCATCCTACATATTTCCTAAACAGTGTAATTGCATTCTCCCATTCCTTGATTGTTGGAGGTAATGTTGACATCCATTTTTTAACTATTTGCAGCCTTGCCACAAAAAGACTCTCATTCATTTCTTTCCTTTTTTTTACCCCTATATATTGTGAATCTTCACCTAGCAGACATGTGGCAGGCGAGAACGGACCCTTAATGCCTATATCCTTTTCCATCTTCTGAAACACACTCACCCAATACTCCTGTATGTGAGGGCATTCCCACATCAGATATAACCATCCCGCCTGCTCCCTGCCACATCTCAAGCACTCTGACGTATCTCGCTTCTTTATCTTAAACAAAAATTCCGGTGTGTAATATACTCTTCTAACAATATTGAATTGTACCATACGATGACTAATGTTTTTTGAGATCTTCTTTATGCTATGCCCTGGCCCCTAGGGGCCACTCCGCAGTATAGATGGCGATAACGGGCAGGAACCGGGGCAGCAGTAGGATAATGTGGTCACGGTGTAGGCACGAGGGTGATACAGCTGGAAACCGGGCTCCTGACCATGCGGGAATACTGGGCATGCGATTCTTCGTTGTCCTTAGTCAGGGCACCAATTATCACACCAACGCCATGGTTCAGAAACAACGGTAGTTGTATATTTATTGTAACGGTGGTAACTAGTAGCAACAGTCTCTCCGGATGCAACCGGGTCTAAGGCAGACTTGAATAAAGCAGAGTAATGGGTGATGCTGCAATAGGCTGTGAGAGTAGCGTGCTGAATGATGGGAGTAGTAGTGAAACTGAAGTTGAGATGCTGGGTGGAAAGAGACTTGAATGAAATACTTGCTGTTGATGATTAGAGAAGATGATGATGAGAGGAACTGAAGAATGACTGAAGAATCGACACCCGGATGAGAATCTTGAGACTTGAGACAGGAACACAGCCAGTGGACTGGAGCAGCAGAGCACACGCAGGCCTCTCTCTTAGCAGGGAGAGAGGACAAACACCCAACCTATCCCCTATGGGGCAGGGAATAGACTCAGAACTTGTCTCCTGAAGGTGGAGAACAAGACTAGACTGCACAGGAACATCAGAGCAACACACCCTATCCCCACCGGCGGGTGGATGTGTTTGGTTTGGCGCTGGTGGCGGGCGCGTTGGAGCCGGGTGACGCGGTCGCTTAGTCATGCGGCCCGGCCGTCTGGGGATCCGCTGCGTTCGCCGCTGGGATGGCGTCCTTCCCTTGCCTCCTCCTGCCCTCCGCCCCCCCCTCCCCCCAGCGGGCTTTGGCGCCTGGGTTGTTCCCCCCCCTCTCTGAGTCCTTTTGACCCCATATGGTTGACTGGCCGCTCATGAAAGGCTGCAATGTTTTTTTGTTACTGGGACTGCTTCTCAGTTTATGCATATTTTTGCTAAATTGCTAATAAGGAAGAGATGACTCTGCTGCCTTTATGTTCTCTGGCAGTAGAGTGCCTTATAAATTTTCAAATCTCTTACATGTGTAGGATCATCTACCAGATCTATCTCCAAAAATCGGGTGACTGTGACTTTGTGTTCTGCTCTCTACATACCACACTCTTGGTTCCCTCTGTTTTTTGGTGGCCATGGTAAGATATGGTTGTTTTGTTCCTGGAATACTTAGTCCTGCACATAACACCTGGCCTCTGTTTTTGTGACTTTTAAAATAACTGTGTTTTATGCGGTTTGCCCGGGCCGGTCAAGTGGAGAGGCCAGCTGATAGAGGTCCCGGATTGTCTTTCTTTTGAAAGTTGTGTCTCCGTGTCCACTATGTCCAAATCCCAGGCTAAGAAGTCTGGGGTCCGCAACACCAAAGACTCTGGATCTGATCCTAAAATGGACAAATTCCTTAAGTCTCCCGGCATGAATAATAAAGCTACACCTGTTAAACGGAATGTGGATCTTGAGGGGGCGGGATCTCCTGGTGGCTCCAGGTTTGAGATACTGGCTGAAGGGGGGAGAGAGGAGGAGGTTTTGAATATGCCGGTCTCCTCGGAGGTGTTGGACACTATCCTTAAGGAAGTTAAAAAATGTGCTAAATCCCTAGGGGACCTAAACACTACTGTTGGTGCCCTCTCAGCTGATGTGTCTTTTATTAAGAATGACTTGAATAAGATGAAGGAGAAAGTAGAGTTACTGGATGTGGAATTTCCAAAAATGGATAAAGAGTTGCAGGACCTTAGAATGAAGTTCTAGAGAGTTAAAGAAAGTTCTAGAAAGTTAAAGAGAACACGGCCACTATTTCTAACATTTCCGGTAAAATTGTAGACCTTGAGGATCGACCTAGAAGGGCGAATGTTCGGCTGATTGGTTTTCCTGAAGGGGTGGAAGCTGGTGATGTGATTGGTTTTTGTGAAAGATGGATGTTGGACTTATTTGGCAAGGATAATTTTTCTCACCTTTTTGGGCTCGAGAGGGCCCATCGTGTCCCATCGAAGGCTCCACCTCCTGGCGGCCCTCCCCGGACTATTTTGGTGAAGTTGGTTCTCTCTAAGGATCGGGATACTCTCTTGAGGCTGGCCAGGCAGAAAGGAGAAACTTCGTTTAATGGATCACGCATTGCGCTATATCCTGACTTTGCCAGGGAGACTCAAAAGAAGCGGCAATCATTTAGGGTCATTAAGCAGAGACTGCATCAGGCTAAACTTCCTTTTTCATTGATTTTTCCAGCAAAGTTGCGGATTGTGCATAATAACTCAGTTCATTTTTTTACAGTTCCACAGGACGCTGCAGCTTGGCTGGACGGACTGGGTTTTTGATATGCTGTAAACTTTGCTGGCCGGAGGCGGGGGGGGGGGGAGGTTGTAGGGGGGTGGATAAAGGGTGACTAGGAGAGAATCTGGTCTTATGGTCAAGGTCGGATATTTGGGGGTTGGGGGGGGCGGGGGGGGGGTGAAGAGACAAGGGTAGGGTTGTTCCCTTTTTTTTTTTTTTTTTTTTTTTTTTTTTTTGCATGAAGTATGGCTGATGTTTTAAAATTGTTTTTTTGGAATGTGAGGGGTCTGGGGGAGGTCAGGAAGAGATGTGCGGTTTTTGACTTAATATTGAAGCATCTTTCTGCGGTTGTATGTTTAGCCGAGACTCATTGCGTAGCAGAGTCTGTAAGTAAGTTAAAGCGCAGATGGGCTAACTTAAGTTATCACTCTATATTCTCTAATTATTCAAGTGGCGTCTCTGTTTTGGTCCATAATAGGATTCCCTTTATCTTACTGGACAAAAAGATTGACGCCAGGGGCAGGTATGTGTTTTTACAATGCAAAATATATAATCATGAGATGATTATCGCATGTCTCTATGTTCCTCCCCCATTCTCCTCCCAGACCATACTTGATTTAATTAAGTTTGTGTTAAATAAGGGGAATATTCCCCTGTTTATATGTGGGGATTTTAACTGTCCTATGAATAACTATCTAGACAGGAGAGGGAAGATGAGGTCTAAGTCTCCATCAGTGACCCCATTGCATAGGCTAGTTGGTGAAATGAACTGGAAGGATATTTGGAGATCCTTATATGGGGATAGGCCGGTTTACTCCTGCTTTAGTCCGGCAGCTAAGGCGGCCTCTCGTATTGATCTCGCATTTTGTGATGACAAGATGCTGAAGTGGGTTACTAAAATGACTTACCATGCTAGGGCCCTTTCTGATCACTCCCCGTTTACAGTTAATGTAAGGGGTCCCTGGTGTAAACCATCTCCTGCTAGATGTTTAAGGTTTAATGCTCACTGGCTCAATTTGTTGGATAATAAAGAGGGGATCAGGGTGCAAGTGGCGCTCTTTTGGGAGGTTAACTATGGATCAACACAGGTTGGGTTTGCTTGGGATTCCCTTAAGGCTTTCATTAGGGGATTATTATATAGTGAGGTCAGCTTTAGAAGGAAAAAATTTAGGGCGACAGAAATAGAATTGGAGAACGAGGTGAGACAGGCCGAAGTAAGGGTTGTGGAAGATGACTCAGAAAAAAACTTGAGGGCCTCCCAAGACAAGCTCTCTAATTACTTGAAAGACAAGGCTCAACAAAAAATTTTCTTCCAGGGGAAAAGATACTTCTTGGAGGCCGGACGCCCAGGGAAACTGTTGGCTAATATGCTGGCAGTTCAGGAAGCCAGAAATCCGATAGTGGCCTTGTACGATAAAGCGGGGAAACTATCTCAAAATCCTGAGGAAGTCAATGATATTGTCTTTCATTTCTATAGTGAGCTCTATCAATCCCAGGGATCTTATGATAAAAGGGCGGTACGGGACTTTTTGAACCAGATAGGGGTTCCCAGGCTTGTTCCCGAAGCCAGGGAGGAGTTGAATAAACCATTTACCTTGGAGGAATTTAAAGAATCCCTTTTTAGTTTTAGATCAGGTTCGGCCCCCGGGTCAGATGGGCTTCCTTTCGAGGTTTATAGAGAATTCTCGGATCTTCTAATGCCAATACTGTTACAGACAGTTAATGAATCCTGTGGTAATGGAATACTCCCAGAATCCATGAGGGATTCACAAATAGTGTTAATCCCTCAAAAAAATAAAGATCCTCTCAGGGTGGAATCTCTCAGGCCGATCTCGCTTTTGAATACTGACTGTAAAATTTTTGCCAAAGTTTTGGCGCGTAGGTTGGCCCGGGTGGCTCCGGCCATGATTGGATCGGAACAAACAGGGTTTATTTCGGGACGTTTTTTGCATGATAATATCTCAAGGGTGTTTACCAATGTTCAGATTGATTGTGAGGCCCCCCGCTTCATCCTGTCTCTTGATGCCATGAAAGCCTTTGACAGGGTGGAGTGGGCCTTCCTCTGGGACACCCTTGACTCCTTCGGTTTGGGTACTGATTTTATAAATTGGATCAAAGTATTATATGCCTCGCCCAGGGCCCGGGTAGCCGTTAATGAGTCATCTACGAAGTGGTTTGTTCCGTCTAGGGGCACAAGGCAGGGGTGCCCTTTGTCCCCCCTGCTTTTTGCCTTCTACATTGAACCCCTAGTGTTGAAGTTTAAGGGATCGGATGAATTTATGGGCTTTGGAATTAATGGGATAGAGGAGAAATGCCTGCTTTACGCAGATGATATTCTTTTATTTATGAGAAACAGAGAGTATGCCTTACCTAAAATATTTGATATGGTTTCAGTATATGGTGAATTGTCTGGTTTAAAGGTTAATTGGGAAAAATCATCTCTTCTTCCCTTGGATGGGGATTATGGGACCCCCTGTCCTCTGGTAAAAATGTTGGGTCCAGGGGATCATCTAGATTACCTAGGCATCCAAATCCATGCAGAAGTTAGGAAATTTAAAGAAATAAATCTTGTTCCCTTTATTAAAAGAACTCAGAAAAGGGTTGAAACCTGGTCAAAACTGCCACTTTCTATGGCTGACAGAATTGCTGTTATAAAAATGATCTTGCTCCCGCAGGCCCTGTTCTATCTGCGTGCCTCCCCGGTCTGGGTGCCCGATGTTTGGTTTAAGAGGCTGAGTGTGTTGTTGAATTTTTTGGTTTGGGGGAGGAAGAGGGCTAGAGTTAAATATAATACTTGGACTCGACTTGAAGGGGAGGGTGGGTTGGCCCTCCCTGACTTTCTATTTTTTTTTTTTCCAAATACTTTTATTGGATTTTCAGAAATAATGACCAAAAACAACAATGAGGTGCCATGCAAGGCACAAAGATTACAACATATATCAAGCAAAAAATAGAGAAAACAGGGTCCAATAACGGGATCATAACCAAAAAGATCCAGACATAGGAACATATAGACAGATAAAGAGACCCTTAGAGGTACAAAGTGGTCAACACACCATACAGATAAAGGTATTCGCATTACAATATAACAAAGGGGGTTTAATAAGAGTCAAACAGAGTAACATAGAAAGTGAGTCAATGTGGCAGCTGTAAGGCCCCTAATGTACCTTTCAGAGACTCCGTACAATACCATTTTGTGAACTGGAAGGGTTTCACTATGTCATGAATGGCCTGCGTATCATAATGCTGTAAAATAAAGGGTCTCCATTTCTGGAAAAACTTTTTTGAACCAGAATCTTTATGCCTCTCCGTATCAATCTTATCGATTCCAAAAAAGAGCTTTTTCTGTGCCACTACCAAATCAAGGTCAGGTACATTAGGCAATAACCAATTGGTAAACAAGCACCGTAGAGCAATCAGTAAAGTGATGTGCACCAATTGTGGTATTGCCCTGCTATCCGATGTCGACTCGGGGGGTCTCAATTGGTGGAATAAGAGCATCTTCGGGGCTAAATCAAGTTTAATCTTGTAAGAGGTGTGAATGTAAGCGATTATTCTGACTTTCAATTGTATTATTTTTCTATGCGTGCACAGGAGTTAAAGAATTGGCAGGGCTCAATAGTTCTAAATTTTATTATAAAGAATGTAGGGTTTGAATATTTAGATATTTTTGAAGCCGCTGAGGCGGGTTTTGGGGGTAGTCACATTTTGTCACAGCTAGAGATGTATACTAAAGTGTGGAAGGCTCTTAAGCGTATTTGTGGGATTAAGGGTAGTTTGGTTTTTGCCCCGCTATGGGGGAACAGTAATTTGAAGAATTTTACATTAGATGGGGAGTTGCAGTTTTGGGGTAGGAAAGGGCTTAGAAGGATAGATCAGTTAGTGGAAGAGGGTAAGTTAGTGTCGTTTGAGAAACTCAAAGTAGTTTTTGGTGTAGTGGATAGGGATATTCTGAGATTCGGACAACTTAGGAGTACTTTTTTGAGCACCGCTAACAGTAATATTTGGATGTTAAGTACACATGAATTTTTCACTAAGTTAAGAGAGTTACCGGGGGGTCGCAAACGGTTGTCTTTTATCTACAGGGCCCTGATACGTGAGCGAGGTGGCACGCAGATGGTCAGACTGAGAGAAAAATGGGAGAAAGATCTAGGCCCGTTTGAGGACGAGGAATGGGAATTGGCAGTGAGTAATGTTAGGGAGGCCTCAATTAATCCCTCACATAGATTGGTGCAAGTAAAAATTCTATACAGAATATATTATTCTCCACAGAGCCTGGTAAGAATGGGGTGTAGAAGTAATGATGTATGTCCTAGATGTGGAATTGATCAGGCGGGGTTCCTGCATCTAATTTGGGAATGGCCCGGTGTTGCTGCATTTTGGGGGGAGGTGTTGGAAATTCTCAGATGCAAAGTAGGGTATCCGGGGGTAATAGATAATAGGAGGGTCCTGATGGGTTCTTTCCCGACCAATGAAGAGATGGGAGCCCTGATGAATCGACTGGTGATGGTTGCTAAGCTTCTTGTTGTGAGGAATTGGATGGGGAGTGGTGTCCCATCCATTGGGGAATGGGTGTCCTACTCCTGCAAAATTAGGAGATATGAAGAAGCGTTGGCTAAGACTTTATCTTTAAAAGCCCTGAGAAAGTGTCGGAGATTTTGGGGATCCTGGTCCTCGGTTATGGAGTAGTTTGGTTTCCTTTTTTTTTTTTTTTTTTCTTTCCCCTTCTTGTCTCTCTGGGGTGGGGGGCGGATTGGGATGGGGATGAATGTTGTGGTTTTATTATTGGACTTTGTTTGTCCTGGATGGATTTCTATAATGTAAAATAAAGTTTGAAATAAAAAAAAATATATATACATGAGAAGTACCATACTTGAACACTGGGAGGCGACATAATACCATTAGACACTGATACCTGAATATACTTGCAATAAATGAATGGAATAGCAGACCTGAACACTGCAGGGGTGACACAATACATGCAGTTTGCAGTGGACCATAGCTTTCCAGAACAAAACTGGTTATAATAAAAGTGTGAGCATAAGAAGGGCTGTTCTGGGACACTGCATTTACATTTCCCATTATGATATTCCATTTACCTTCATCTAATCATTCAATCTCCTCCTCCCAATGATGCCTACCTCTATTTAGATTTTATTAGATCTATTAGAGTTTACCATATATTTTAGATAACCCTCTCTTCCGCCCTGAGTCTTCCTTTATAACTTTAATAATATCTGGCATAGTTCCCACCTTAAAAACCTCCATATTCTCTGTATGTTTCACTGCATGGGAGAGATTTAAGTATTCTAACCAGGCCCTATCATCCAACCCAAACTCTCCCTTCAAACTATCCCATGTTTTCAATTGACCCATATGAAACGCATCACTTACTTTACTTATCCCTGCCTTTCCACACCACCTTAGTCTCTCCATTTTCCCTATCTCTACCAGGTTCTTATTATACCATAGGGGGGTAATCTCTAAAGATGTTCTTATTCCACTGATGGTCTTGAGTTCCTTCCACGTCTTAGTTAGTGTTTGTACCGATGGATATGACTCCCATTTCTTATCTTCCAGGAGACCAGTCTCCAATACCTCCAACAAATCGTCCTGCTGTCCCTCTACCTCCCCCACCAGCCATTGCAATAAATCATATTTTACCCTACACCTTAACAAATTTAACTGAGATGCCAAAAAATATAATCTAATACACGGAAACGAAAAACCACCCTTATTTGCTGGTAAAGAAAAATAATTAAGCTTTATCCTTACTCTCTTTCTCCCCCAAATTAGGCGGTTCATTAGGACATCTATTTTTTTTTAAATGTGTTTCTCAATCCATACTGGTGTTGCCTCAAATATATATAAAATTTTTGGGAGTATGACCGTTTTGGCTAGCATCATTCTATCTACCCTTGTTTTTATTAAATCTATCCATATCTCTATTTTATTTTTTAGGGATTGAATTAAAGGTTTTACATTTCTTTCCTGAAATTCAGAGGCCGTATTTGTAACGTTTATACCTAGATATTTAAAACTGTCCCCTTCCTTTAAAACCTTCACATCTAGATAAGTTGCCCCCGATAGGGAGCACAAAGGACTCGACAGAGGCATTAAATGGAGTTCTACCAATTTATCAATAGCCCCGAATATCCACCAAACTGTTTGATCAGATCCATCACATGTTTTAGAGAGGTCTCCGGAGTTTCCAGGAAGATTAACATATCATCCGCATACATATTCAATTTATCCTTTCTTCCCTTTACCCCGAAGCCCCTAATCTGCTCATCTTCCCTTATGAGGATCGCCAGAGGTTCAAGTGCCAATGCAAATAACATAGGTGACAGAGGGCACCCTTGCCGGGTTCCCCTCCCCAACTCAAATCCCTCCGTGGGCTCCCCATTTACCAGAACCGGCTTATTATACAGCAACTTTATCATGTTTATAAAACCCTCCCCCAAACCAAACTTCCTTAAGGTTTCCCACAAAAACTCCCACTCCACCCTGTCGTCCAATGACAGGATGGAGTGGGAGCTCGCCTCTGACCCCCTCTGCAAATTGTGGAACACTCTCAGAATATTTTGCGAATCACGCGCCCTGGCATAAAGCCACACTGGTCAGGATGAATTAAGTCAGATATAACCTTCTTTAGCCTGTTTGCCAACACCCTAGCATACAGTTTTATATCTACATTTAATAATGAAATGGGTCTATATGACTCTACCATTGTTGGATCCTTCTCTGGCTTCCTTATTAAGATTATATCAGCCTCTTTCATAGAGTTTGGCAACTCCTTTACTTCTATAGCATTTTGCATTGTCCTCAACAAAGCCGGGAGCAACTGCTCCTCATACCTCCTATAGACTTCGTTGGGTAACCCATCTGGTCCTGGTGCTGTATTCCCTTTTACCTCCTGCAGTGCCCTCTTGAACTCTCCCAATGTTAGATTTCCTTGCAACATATCCCTCTGCTCTGCGCTCGCAGTCGGAAAACTAATACCATCTAAATATTCTCTTATCTCCCCCACATCACATGTTGTCCCTTTAGTATACAAATTATTATAAAACGCAAAGAATTCTCCCATTATACTTTGTTGTGCCTTCACCTCCTCTCCCCTACTATTAGTTATCACAGAGATATGATTGTGTTCTTTCTGGTTTTGGATTAATGATATTATCTGTTTCCTTGGCCTCCCACCCCCAAAAAATTCTTCCTTTCCTAAAAAAAATATCTTATTCCTAGACTTCTTATTTAACAATTCTTTATATTCTTCTTGAGCCTCCTCCCACTTCTGTTTATTAACCTGGGTAGGGTCCACTACATACTCCTCCTCACTTGCCTTTACTCGGTTTTCTATCTCCTGCCCCTCCTTCTTAAACTCTCTTTTCTTCCGTTGTACCTCTTTGTTTAACATCCCTCTCATAAATGCCATTAAGGCATCCCATACCATTCCCTCCGGGGCCGAATTCCAGTTGAAATTTAGGCACTCTGTTATTTGTCCTACCGCTATATCCTGAATATCTAACAATTTAAACCAATGAGGGTAGATCCGCCAAGACACATTCCTCCTAACCTCTCCGGATAACACTTCCACATACAACGCTAGGCCATCTTTGATATGGGGAAGACTGTCTGAAGGTAGCGCATGCGTAGAACTAATGTGTGCACGGCGTGGGCGCCATTTTGTGTGTGTGTGTCCATGAACGTGCGGCTTGTGACTCTCCTCCACATGTAAGTTATATATTTTTTCTCATGTGTACAGTATTGATGATGATTACTTATGGATATATAAGCAACCCTATACAACCAGAGCGTACCCCTGATGAAGTTCCGGGTTCAGGACGTAACGCGTAGGGTCCTTTGGACCCCACTCAGCAGACCACACTCCATGGGGTGACACCAGAGTTTATGTACCTTGGTTTCGTTAACCTTTTGACTTATTTACTTCTTTCATAAGCGTATACTATATATGCACATTGTGTATTGCACTTTATTGATTACAGACACTTGCACTTTGGTAATTATGAGTCATTGGTTTCCTTTGTGACTTTTGTATCATTTGTTATTTATTTGTGGAGTGTGTGTTCATATATCTTGGAACTGAGTGTGGGGAGGTAGGGACCCCATGTATTGGTTTAGGATCCCTCCTGGATATTTCTTTGGGTATTTTCAGTGTTTTTAATGTTTTTGGGTTTGGGTAGAGTTGTTTTCTGTATGTACTAATATATTAATAAAGATGATGTTTATATATTTTTGAACATATAGTTGTGTGCCTGGTGATTTATGACATACACTTTCTCTTTTTTATATGCAATTGTGGCTTGTTTGGTATGTCACACCATGAGCACCAGTGATTTGGCTGTGCATGACCCCATCTCTGTGATATTGACCAGGAGAGGACGTTCATTTAAAAAATCAAGCCAGGGCTGAGCAGTTAGAGCACTGCCGGCTCCTGTCACATGGAGCCGACAGTGTAGTGTGTGGTGAAGTAAAGGGCTCTGTGAGAAAGCGCTGCGGCTGCCCAACTTACTGCCTGCTGACTTTCTTCTAAACCTGTGCCCAACGTAAATCAGACACGCGACTGTGTGTGGGCAGATTCGGCATTATCTGTAGCACAGGCCGTGCTTCCCCATCTGTGTGGTGACCTCTGCACAGCCTGTGTGCGTCTCCCTGTGCAGCGTCCTCTCCATGCCTATATGTGCCCCTGCTGGTAAGCCTGTCTATGTCCTCTCTCTCCTGTCTGTCCGTCTGTCTTTTTATCTCCTATCTATCTATCTATCTATCTATCTATCTATCTATCTATCTATCTATTATCTATCTATCCAGGGCCGGGACAAAGGGTAGGCCAGGGTAGGCGATGGCCTAGGACGCCATCTAGTGGTGAGTTACAGGGGGCACAATTTCAATCTCCAAAAAAAAAAAAATTACTCCAGGCTCCTGTACTCCTGGTGGCCTCAGAGTGCTACCCCTCCCTGCTCACCTTCAGCATCCTCATGTCCTCCCACTCTCTCCCCTCCTGGGCAGGCAGTGTGAATATCCCCTCACCCCGAGCAGGATCATTGCTCTGCCCTGAAGATGGCCTGCAAGGACCTGCTAGGACCTTTCACTCAGACTAGAGGCTCCGCCCCCTCCTCACCATGTGACCTCCTCACTATCTGACTGCTGGAGGCCGTGCCGACTGCTGGGGCTGCTGTCTGGTGAGTTCACTGACTGACTCTCATCATCCTGTAGGTGTAGGGAGGCTGGGAGTGCTGGGAGAGGGAGGTCACCTAGGTCACAGGGCTGCCCCATATAACACTGCCCCATATCCCTGCACTGCTCCTCTATACACAGCACTAAATCACTAGTCAGACCACATATGGAATACGGTGTACAGTTTTGGGCACCGGTATATAAGAAGGACATAGGTGAACTGGAGCGGGTGCAGAGGAGGGCAACAAAGGTCATTAAGGGAATGGGTGGGTTACAGTACCAAGACAGGTTATCAAGCTTGGGGTTATTTACACTAGAAAAAAGACGTCTTAGGGGCGATCTGATCACAATGTACAAATATATGAATGGACAGTACAGAGATCTTTGTAGTGGTCTTTTTACTACTAGGTCCGTAACAATGACAAGGGGGCATCCTCTACGTCTAGAGGAAAGAAGATTTCATCATCAGCATCGACGCGGGTTCTTTACTGTACGAGCGGTAAGACTGTGGAACTCTCTGCCACATGATGTTGTCATGGCCGATTCATTAAATAAGTTCAAGGGAGGACTTGATACTTTTCTTGAACAATATAATATTACAAGTTATGGGCATTAGATTTCTGGTGATACGTTGATCCGGGGATTGTTCTGGTTGCCATTGCAGTCGGGAGGGGGGGGGGGAAGATTCTCCAGGTGGTAGGGCGGTTGTCTTCTGCCCCATAGGGGTTTTTCGCCTTCCTAGATCAACACAGTAGGATTCTCCTAGGTTGAACCTGATGGACTCTTGTCTTCTTTCAACCTTATTTACTATGTTACTATGTTACTATGTTATGTTACTTCCCATATTGTTCCCCAACCTGTGGGTCACCAGCTGCTCCAAAACTACAGCAGTCACAGCATGATAGGAGTTGTAGTCCTGCCACAGCTTGGGACCCACAGGTTGGTGAACACATGTGTTTATTATGTACAGGCTAATTCTCCTGACACTGGTGCTTTATATCCTTATTGTATTGGGTCCTTGTACTGGGTCAGGATCAGTATATGATGTGTATATGGCGCTGTGCGGTCATGGTATAGGGGAGGTGTATGTGGCAGGATCAGTATATGATGTGTATATGTGACTGTGCTGTCATGGTATAGGGGAGGTGTATGTGGCAGGATCAGTATATGATGTGTATATGGCGCTGTGACTGTGCTGTCATGGTATAGGGGAGATGTATGTGGCAGGATCAGTATATGATGTGTATATGGCGCTGTGCTGTCATGGTATAGGGGAGGTGTATGTGGCAGGATCAGTATATGATGTGTATATGTGACTGTGCGGTCATGGTATAGGGGAGGTGTATGTGGTAGGATCAGTATATGATGTGTATATGTGACTGTGCTGTCATGGTATAGGGGAGGTGTATGTGGCAGGATCAGTATATGATGTGTATATGGCGCTGTGACTGTGCTGTCATGGTATAGGGGAGATGTATGTGGCAGGATCAGTATATGATGTGTATATGGCGCTGTGCTGTCATGGTATAGGGGAGGTGTATGTGGCAGGATCAGTATATGATGTGTATATGGCGCTGTGACTGTGCGGTCATGGTATAGGGGAGGTGTATGTGGTAGGATCAGTATATGATGTGTATATGGCGCTGTGACTGTGCGGTCATGGTATAGGGGAGGTGTATGTGGCAGGATCAGTATATGATGTGTATATGGCGCTGTGCTGTCATGGTATAGGGGAGGTGTATGTGGCAGGATCAGTATATGATGTGTATATGGCGCTGTGCTGTCATGGTATAGGGGAGGTGTATGTGGCAGGATCAGTATATGATGTGTATATGTGACTGTGCTGTCATGGTATAGGGGAGGTGTACAGGGCCGGTTTTAGACTAGATGTGGCCCTGGGCAAAGTTAAAGGTGGGGCCCCAAATGCTGAAATATTTTAGCAACAATTTAAGGTCCCCATACATGTTACTCTTTTGTTGGTGGTACCTGTTGCTCCTGGTGGGTTCGGCCATCAGCGTAAGGTGTATGGGGCTCTCTGGACAGTCCTCTGACAGATGATATCAGTGGACATAGGGGGTCGAGCTTGATGGAAAATCAACGCCCAACCTCTTTGTTCTCAGAGAGATAAGCCGGCATCAGATCTGTATGGCTATGGCTTTCCCCTCTCATAGAGAACACAGGAACACTCAGATGTGCCAAATTTCTGTGTATGGGGAGGACGGGACCGGATGGGACAGATAATTGTCAGCTGAAGGATTGTTCAGCCAGCAGTTATTGGAAGTGTACGGCCACTTTTAAGGCCGTATTACACGGCCTGATATTCCGCAGAAGCGAGCGCCAATCTGGTAGAATGGAGCTCGCTTAGAGAGCCTACTACATGGCTCTTTTATGATGCAGCAAAAGCTATGGAGGAGATTTATCAAACTGGTGTAAAGAAGAATTGGCTCAGTTGCCCCTAGCAACCAATCAGATTCCACCTACTTAGAATGTGAGTAATGAAAGGTGGAATCTGATTGGTTGCTAGGGGCAACTGAGCCAGTTTCATTTTACACCATGTTTGATAAATTTCCCCCCCTATGTGTATATATACAGTGTATCATTAGTGATGTGTGTGCAATCCTTGCTGTATATAGTAAACAATAAAGATATATACTACCTGATTAAGGTCCCCCGGTGTCCTCAGGCCTTGTCTGTGATATATACTACCTGATTATGTTCCCCAGTGTCCTCACAGAGCGATAGCGTCCTGATTCGGACAATTTTCGCTCCATGTATTAGGGCCCTTACTCAGTTCAGAAGGTTACATGCCGGGACTGCCGCTATATGCCAGGACTGCCGCTACATGTCAGGACTGCAGCTACATTATGGGTCTGCCGCTACATGTCGGGACTGCCGCTACATGTCGGGACTGCCGCTACATG